>NW_020219475.1:0-2973 GCF_003070985.1 Temnothorax curvispinosus | reverse complement strand
TTTTGGCATTAATAGAGTTAGAGAGGTACGAGGAGGCATTCGAGAAGAATCAGGACGAGAAAATTATTTCATCTTGCTCAAATGATTCACTACCTAAGCACATAGCGGAACAATTTCATGAAATTTCAGACAAACATATTAAGGAAAAAGCAAGTAGTATTGATGTCAAAATAAATATATAACTACAAAAATTTATCCACTTGCAAAACACGTGTTAATTTAGTCTAGATAATATAAAAATAATAACACATTTTTCATGCTTAATATAATTTAACAAACAGATTTGAGTTCTTGTCTTTCTTGTTATATAATATATTATTTCTTTTTATCAATTAATAATCTACACACTATATGAGTAAATATTACGTCATACAAATATAATCTTTTGCAGTTAGATTATATTTTTATTACAGACCATTATTATATATAAATGTACGTTAACTTTTGTTTTGTTTTAGGTATCACAAATGATAGGTCTAACATTTAACGTGAACGCAAAGAAGGAGAAACGTGAAAACGCCATGATTACTTTGCTTAAGCTTACACGTTGGAGAAATGATGCCTACGAGATCTTCATAAAGGAAGTAAGAGAAGATGATGAAGTGATCTGTAGCTCGATTCGTATTGTAGCCGGGTTATGCAAAAACAATGTTAATCGAATTAAGTCCACTATGATAAAAGTTGTTTTACCTTGGTGTCTGGAAATGATGAACAGCACATCTACGGAGAGAGTCAACGCATCACAATATTGTTTACAGGTAAATATAATCAACTAGAATGTAGGTAGCATGCACGTATTTCAGTAATTAATTTATTGTACAATTCGATTTCAGAATGTATTGAACACTTACAGCGGCATGAACGATGAACCCGATTCAAAACCCAACGAGGCATTGTGCATGCTGCATAAAAAAGAAATTGACACAATTCTGTCGTGCTTGTTGGATAAAATAAAGAATGAAACAACAACAGGCATTGCTAGAGACGCATTAATAGAATTTATTACGCGTAACATTCATTATACTGCGTTAGATTGGGCCAAACAATTGATCAAGTTTGGCGGTTTGCAAACATTAATGAAAGTAGCCAGTCAATTGAAGGAATACCAACACGAATCTTTGTTGGATATCACGTCTTCCACGCAAACTATAACCAGTGTGTGTTTAGCAAAAATATATGAAAACTTGTACAATGATTATGCTAAGAAATTCTTCGACATCATTACTGACTTTTTTGGAGATGAATTGGATTTGACGACTGTAACATCTAATGTATGAATTTTGTAACTTTCGATCTTTCCCGATGACTTAAATTGTTTTAAAATAAATGGAGCATATTTTTTACTGTAATATATTTGAGAAATTGTCGATATTGTATATTCCATATGTTTCAAATTAAAATATGATAACAACAGTTTAATCGAAATTGGAGAATGATTTTCATTTATCGTATTTTCTGAAGCTTAATATACTCTTAATTAGAGATTTCTTTTATTTTTAATCAAAGTTTAATAACACTGAAACTGTCTTGATTTAAAAAAAAATAATTATTGTTTCACAAATCGTAAAAATTCATAAATTGTTAATTGTTTGTTTTACAGGTGCGTGCAATAGTTGCAATGACAACATTAACATTCGGCCCGTTTAATGTTGCAAACACATTTATTACTGAAGACGGACTGGCTGATATGATTGTTGATTTCTTGATAGGGACAGGAAATGACTTATTGATAAGAAAAGTGATTTGCGAATTTATCTATGCCGTTGTAACCAAATATGACACATTCAACACGTTCATACGTCGAGGTTTCACTATATTGCAAGATCTGTGTCATCTTGCCCCGAATGATTCTAAGGACCCGGATAATTCTACGGATCTGGACAATTCTGATAACTTGGATAATTCTAAGGACTCGCATGATTCTGAGAACCTGAAAGATTCAATTCGGATTCGAGCGTTTGTGGGTATTTGTAAGATGACCAAATTCACAGTGTTGAAAGACAAATTGCAGGCTGTTCTTACGTTCGATAAGGAACAGATAGGTACATGGCTGAAGGTTTGCATACGATTCTTGACCAATTCTCAGAGAGATATGAGAAAATGGGCCGTTGAAGGTCTGTCATATCTCACTCTCGACCTCGGGGTCAAAGACGATTTGATCCAAGACCAACAAGCCGTTCAAGCGATAATCGAGTTTGCCAAAACTAAAAGTCAATCGATTCTCTATCAAGTGGACATATTGCTGGTGAACTTGTGCAGCGCTTATGACAAGGATGATTTCATAATCGAGAGGGAAAGGTTTGTCAATTATTTTAATTTTGATAAGGATCACATACGGGCCAAGGACGACTACGTGGAAGAAAGACGGCGCGTGTTAGCGGAGGCCGGTGTGACCAGCGCTTTGGTGAGCCTCGCTAAAACAGGCAGCAAGAATAGCAAGAAATTAATAGCCCGCGTTTTCAACGCAATATGCAGTCAACAAGATTTGAGAAAAATGGTTGTTCAAGAAGGCGGCACGGAGACATTATTGTCGTTAGCGCTGAATGGCACAGACATAGGAAAGATAGATGCTACGCGAGCCCTGGTCTATCTAGCACTCACGACGTCTCCTGAAGTTGCATTTCCCGGTCAGATAATCATGGAGGTTGTACAGCCGATCTCAAATCTCTTGAACCCGGAGCGTTCCATTAATGAGAGATGCGATGCTCTAACAGCTTTGTGCAATCTAGCTAGTGTTAACAACATGCGAGAACATATTTTCAAGACAGAATATGAGAAAATTGAGCTCTGTATGCGTGACAATAACAACTTGTTGAAACGAACGTCCATACAACTCATAAACAATTTGGTATTATGCCGTGATGTTGCTATTCAACTTGTTAAGCAGAGATCTGATCAACTTTTTGATCTTATGAATAGGTCCGTGAAGGACGACACAGATGACCATACAAAGAAGGCATTAGCTGGAACGTT
>NW_020219474.1:0-4405 GCF_003070985.1 Temnothorax curvispinosus | reverse complement strand
AATTGTTTTAGTTACACTGGTCTACATAATTGTCGCAACACTAAGTTCATATGTAACTTTCACATAACATCAAATAAGCATAAATCCGCGAAAAAATGTATTTAAAAAAGTTTGTTTAGTGAAATGTGTGTACTAAGAAACATTCGCTACATTTTTAATTTATCCTCCTAGCGCAGTCTAAATAGGTCTGATTGAAGCAAGTGGACGAAATAATTCCAATAGTTTTGAAACTTGGTAGAGATGTTTGTATAGGCTTTTTAATGAACGTCTAAAGTCCTGAAAAATTGAAGGTGAGCGTTGGCCGTCATCTTGAACAATAGGTGCACTTTTTCGCATTTTTTTTGCATATCTCATAAAATATTGACTTTATTTGAAAAATAGTTATTATCAAAATAAAAGCTTATTAAATTGTCTACAAAAAAGGTATTATTCAGATATTATTATTAAGACATAATAATATACAAAAATGTTTATAATCTCATAAACGGTTAAGCTTCCGACCTATGTTTATTAAACTTCTTTACTCGGTATATAATGAATACTATCTACCCAGTAAGTCTTGAACCCTTTTTTTTAAAACACACTGTATAATATAGAAAGTATTTGGAGCTCACTAGCTATTCACGCGACATACAGCCTAAAGTCGTACAAACTATTATAGTTGTCAAAAAATTGAATAATACCTGCCTTTTTTTTTAGACAATTTAATAAACTTTTATTTTAATAATACCTATTTTTTCAATAGTCAATATTTTCCGAGATATATGCAAAACAACCAAAAAGTGCATGTATTTGTCAAGATGGCGGCAAACGTTCACCTTAAATTTTTCAGGATTTTTTAGACGTTCATTAGTAAGTTTAAACAAACATCTCTACCAAGTTTCAAAACTATTGGAATTATTTCGTCTTTTTTTTTCCTATTTTGATTGCAGTATTTGGAAAAATTAATAATTAGTACGTGTTATTTGTAATTTCAAGCAACATTCGTACAGGAATAAATATTCGCCAACCATACTTCATCATTTGTTGCTTGTCCGTAAACCTGAGGGTCTCTACGTAAACCGTTCGTTATCAGTGTTAGTATGTACTCATGCCCTAGATGCGCACATAAAAGAAATTGAAATTTTCTATATAATACCACGTATTAAATATCATAACGATTGCAAACTTTTATTTGTTTATATTGTAGATAATATAATATAATATAATATAATATTTTTATATTGTAGATAATTTTACGCTCTACAAAAAAAGGTATGTATAGTTAGTTACCACATCTTGTATATTGATGGAAGCAAAGAGCAGAGTTTTGTATAAGCCAAGAAGTGGAGAAGAACGGAAATAAGGGAGGGTTACAGGAAATATGTAAGAAAATTATATTTTGGAACGTGGCAGGTTTAGAAAGTAAAGATAGAGACTTTTGGAATTACATCAAGGTTTATGATTTTGTGAGTTTGAGTGAAACTTGGATTGACAAGGAAAAATGGGAAATTATAAAAGGCTGGTTACCTAACTCTTACATATGGGATTGTGTTTACGCTACAAGATTAAAAAAGAAAGGGAGGGCTAAAGGTGGGATGCTAGTAGGTATAAAAAAAAACTGGATGATGGATAGGGTGGAGCTGATTAAGTCAAGGGAAGAAGGTTTTATTTTGTCTGAAATTACTGAGGGAGGGAAATTAATAAATGTAATATCGGTATACAATACGGAAGGTTGGAGCAGTATGGAAGGGATTTTGGATAAGTGGTTGGAAAATAAAGATAGAGAACGCACATTTATTGGTGGGGATTTTAATATTAGAATTGGTGAGTTAGGGGGCGGAGAAGAAGAGAAAGGAGGTTTGGAAAGGAAAAGCAAGGATAAAACTATTAGTAATGGAGGCAGGAATGTGGTGGAGTGGGTACAAAATAAGGGATGGTACATCTTGAATGGTATGACTAAAGGCGACTGGGAAGGGGAATATACATTTGTAAGCGCGAGAGGTAACTCGGTAATTGATTATGTGATTGTCTGCGAAGAATTGTATAATTGCGTTAAAGAATTTATTGTAGATGCGAGGGTAGACTCGGACCACATGCCTATAATTGCGATAATGGAAGATAGCAGCAGAAGGAATGGAGAAGACGTAGAGTGGGTAGATGTAGAAGATGAGAACACTGAAAAAAGATGGAAAACATGTTGGGATAAGGAGGCTATAAGGTGTTACAAGGCAAAGACAGATGAAAAAGAACAAAGCGATAAGTGTAGACAGTATCCCGATGGAGGCATGGTTGTATGGAGGCAGCTCAGTAAGGAAAGGGTTGATGGAGATACTTAATCAAGTCTGGAGTGAGGGATGTATTCCTAAGGATTGGAGAACTTCAATTATAGTCCCTCTATATAAGAGAGAAGAGGTAAATAAGGTTGGAAACTACAGGGGAATCTCTCTCCTGTGCTCAGCCTATAAAATATATGCGGAGATAATCAGAAGAAGGTTGGAGAAGATTGTGGTACAAAAAGGTTTGCTGCCGGAGAGTCAAGCGGGATTTAGGAAAGGACGTTCAACGATGGATAAGGCGGCTTTTGATAATGTAGACAGAAGTCAGCTGTGGAAGATTCTTAGGAAGATGGGAATTGAAGAAGAGCTTGTAAAGAAGGTGGAAGAAATTTATGAAACTACGGAAATTGCAGTTAGAACGAAGGATGGATTAACAAAAGAATTCAGGGTTACGAAAGGCGTGAGGCAAGGCTGTGTTCTGTCCACAGTTATTCAACTTGTTTATGGCGGACATTAGGAATGTATTGATGGATAGAGGAATCGGCGGAGTTAAACTAGGAAATGATAGAGTATGGTCGTTAGAATATGCGGACGATATGGTATTTTTAGCTAAAAATAGGGTTGCGATGTTAGATATGATGGATACAATTAAAAGATTTCTTAGGAAAAGGAAAATGGTATTGTGTACCGAAAAGACTAAGATGATGGTGTTCAATAAAAAAGGTAGGGAAAAATTTGAAAGGTGGAAATGGGATAATAAAGAAATTGAAAAAGTTAAGCAGTTTAAATATTTGGGATTTGTGTTCAGCAGGAATGGAAAATATGCAGAACATGTAAAAGATTTATGCAGAAAAGGGAGGATTGCGGTAAATAAGGTTCGGGGTTTGGGAGAAAGAATTTGTAGAAACGATTTTTGTAGAAGGTGGATGTTGTTTAAATATTTGGTTCAAAGTGTGATTTCGTATGGTGTAGAAATATGGGGATGGGAGGAAAGAAAAAAATTAGAAAAAATTATGTTGGACTACGTTAGATGGATTTTTAATTTGAAATTTTGTACCCCAAGATATATGATGTCAAGGGAGTTGGGATTAAAGAAATTAAGAATAGGGTGGGGGATAAGGGCTATAAGATATAAAGAAAAAATTAGAGCAGCTGATGATAATAGATGGATTAAAATGTGCTGGTTAAATAAAGAAGGAAATGATTGAAAAGATAGATATGGTAGAGAAAGATCAAAATATTTTAATAGGAATAGTTGGAGTACTATGGCTGTGGATGCTTTAAGAAGGGAGGGAAGAGATTTAGTTAAGGAAATGAGTAAAAGAGATGAAGATGTACAAAGACAAATTGAGGAAAGTAATATTTTAAATTCTAGGTATAATAAGAAATATAAGAATTTAAGTAGAGAAATAGGTAGCTCTAAATATTTGAGGAAGGAATATATGGATAAATATGATAAAGGCGAAATTATTAGAGCACTGGTAAACTTAAAATGTGGTAATTTGGAGAACGCAAATATGTATTGGTTGAAAGAGGAGAAAGGTATTTGTATGTTTTGTAAACAAGATAGGGATAACACGAATCATTATGTATCAGAATGCGAAGCAATAAAAAATTGGTTTATAGAATTAGGTAAGAATAATAAAGAAAGATTAGAGAGGCTTTAGAATGATGAAATGGGCAGCATAAAAAAAAAGATATTGTTAAGATTATATAGAGAACGGTCAGCGTTAGAGAAAAAAGAGCGAAAAAGAAAGTTGGATTAAAACATAGAAGGTCAATTGTGTATCAATATGTGCAATAGTTACTTGTAAGTTAGGATAGTAGTGTATGAATGGAAGGATGAATGATTAAGGTTATTTGTAAACCAAGTCCACTTCTTGGCTATGTAGCTGAAGTTAACAATAAATAATAATAATAATAGTTACCACATCTTGCTTAGTTTTATTTTTATTCCTTTATTATTATCTTTGGATGTAATTCTATGGTATGTCCTGAGAAAGACCAAGTAAGGTCAAAACGTTGGCTTGATAATTAAATTTATTTCAAATACTCTTATATAATTTTTTTAACAACGCCCCAATATTGCTCGGAAGATCAGCCGTATTCTACTACTTAGCTTTTGCTTTTGACGAGCGATAATTATC
>NW_020219473.1:5000-14868 GCF_003070985.1 Temnothorax curvispinosus | reverse complement strand
GTTCTTCATCGAATTGCTCCAGGACTGCTCCTAATCCATATGACGAAAAGTCCGCCGAAATTCTTGTCTTCTTATTTGTGTTAAAAAGAGCGAGCGCTGGGGCTTCGATCAATCTTTTCTTGACCTCTTTGAAGGCCTTTTCCTGTGGTGATTCCCACATAAACTCGACGCTATCCTTCAACAGTTCTCTCAGTGGTTTGGTGATATCCGCAAGATGTTCTATAAACTTTAACTGGAAATGGACCATTCCCAAAAACCTTTTCACCTCCGTAGTGTTGGTTGGCCTCTTCATGCTGGTTATAGCTTTCACTTTCTCAGGATCGGGCTGCACGCCTTCATCCGCTGATACAATGTATCCCAAGAATCTTACGCGCTTTTGTCTGAAGACACACTTATCTTTGTTTAACGTAAGACCTGCCTCTGATAGACGCTGCAATACTGCACGCAGACATTTATCATGTTCTTCAAGAGTTCTTCCATGAACAAGAACGTCATCCGATAGGTTCACCACATTTTGTAGTCCATCCAATACTGTAGACATACTTTCTTGAAAGTGCTCCGCGCTGGGACACAAACCCATCGGTAGTCTATCACTGCAGTAGCGACCAAATGGCGTGATGAAAGTAGTTACATGTCGGCAACATTTGCATAAAGGCACCTGATGATATCCCTTGTTCGCATCAAGAAGGGAAAACCAGCGGGCTTCTCCTAGTTGAGCAAGGTTTTTTTCAACACTCGGCATGATGTGACGGTTTCTTACAACGCATTTATTGAGTTCAGTGTAGTCTATGCAAATCCTCACATCTTTCTTGTTGGCCTTGAGCACGGCAACCATCGGTGCGCACCATTCCGTCGGCTCGACGACTCGACTGATCACGCCCAAATCTTCCAACCGCTCTAGCTCTTCTTTGACCTTGTGCATCAGATGCAGTGGAACTCTGCGAGGTACTGATACTGCATACGGTTTGGTATCTGGTTTAAAACAAATGTGGTAAGGTTTGCACTTTCTGAGACATCCTAACCCTTCAAATACATTACCGAATTCACTTTCAGGTTTGTCGTTACTTACTTCAGCAATGACCATGTCTATTACCCAGTCTAACATGCCTAACGCTCTAATGGCCGGACGGCCTAACAATGGCTGCATGTTCTCCTTGACGACATATATGTGGTCAATAGCTGCTTTATTCCTCCACTCTATTTTAGCCTGCAATTTACCCAGCACGTTGAGAGGTATTGAGTCTCCCACTTGCAGTCCTTTACCTGCGTTTGTCAATGCAATGCCGACTAGATGCTGCCTATAGAGTTCTTCACTTATCACCGTCACGTCAGCTCCAGTATCTACCTTGACTGATACGTCCTTTCCGTTGATGCTTACATGCGCCATCCATGGCGGTTCGGAGTGCGCTGTCTTCGTCCTTATTCTATCTATGTTTCTTTGTTGCTTCTTGTCTTCGGTATTCTGTGTTTTGCTTTGTCCCTCTTTTTCTTCTTTTATTATTGCTTGTACGCCGCCCAAGTAGAGATCTTCTTTATCGTCTTCTTTTTCTGCTTCATTCTTACTATCATTTTTATTCACTTCATGTACCGCTTTCTTTCTGCACATCGCCGCCCAATGTCCTGTCTTTTTACAAATATTGCATGCTGATTGCCTGGCTGGGCACGAGGAAAATGCATGTTGCGGTGTCGTGCCGCATCGGGTGCACCGTTTCGCCGTTGTTGCCTCGTCCTTCTTATGCTGTCGCTGGAAGCCTTTCGCGTACTGTTTGCCACGTGTTCCGCGGGAACTGCTGACTCTGTCGAGGTTAGCTGCTACCTCCGTTCCTCTTAAGACTGCCTGTTGTGTTCTGACCTCTTCTTTTGTTCGTACTTTCATGACAGCCTTCTCCAGCGTGAGCTCAGGGTCACATTGCAATATTTCTGATAGCTTTTGGTCCTGAATGCCTGCTACAATTCGGTCTCTAATAAGTTCATCTTTTAATGTACCGAAATTACATGTTTCCGCTAAACGATAGAGATCTGCGATAAAGTCCTCTACCGCTTCCTCGTTTTGTTGCGTGCGCCTATTGAATCGTGCTCGTTCTAATACTATATTTACGCGAGCTCCGAAATGTTCTTCAAACTTTTTATGTACTATCTTATAGCTTTTTGCTTCTATATTACTGAGTTTAAATGATAACAGAATGTCTTCCGCACGCGGTCCCATTAAGTATACAAATTGATTAACTTGCGTCTCCTCTGACTGATTTGCAATGCCACTGCCTTGTCGGTATCGTTCCCATCTCGTGGACCATCGCTGCCAATCCTCCGATCGGAAACTGAAATTTGGCGGAGGAGGTAATTGCACGGCTGCCGCCATGTATATCGAGGGCTGTGAGCTGCCGCCTTCACCGCCCGGCATCGTGTCGACTTAACTCTCACACGGATCTTGCACCTTTCTTCGCTGCTTTGCGATTATGCACTTGACTTTGATTGTCCCTTTTATTCGTTACGGGTTCGCACGTTACCACGCTGCCACCATGTTGTGCTTTCTGGTGCAAGGAATATCTCGTGTAATGTATGAAAAGACTTTATTGCTCGTCACGTGTACAATCGTGCCGATGTCTCCGAGAGGTGTGTGTGAGAGTCCCTGTTGCTATCGCTGTTACCGACTCGCCGAACTCGCAGCGCCTCTACGACTTCTCTAAAGAAGCATCGCGCAACAGGCTGCACACTAGAAAAAATGTCTTGTTGTACGAACCAAAATTTTGTTGTAGCAACACAAAAATTTGATTAAAATATGCCCAACAAAACTATTAGGTTGCTGTAAACAATAATCTTTGTTGATTGATTTTGTTATTGTTATAAGCATAATACTTTATCAAGATTGAAGAATCAGTATTGATTAATTATTCAATTTCTATTGGAAGAGATGGTTTTCAGGCCGCGGCTCACAGAGCACAAAATTACATGTAACGATAAAACTTTTTTTTTCTTCTTCAAAACATAAAGACAAAAAAAATGGTGAGAAACTCGCGAAGGGGGGAATTCTGCCACTTAAATATAAATAAGAAGGAAAAATTATCAATCGCTGTTTGTTGTTGTTGGGAATTAATAGTTGTTATTGAGTTTTCAATGCTAACGCAGTCTTTAAAATTTCGATTTGAGACACATCTTTATTACAATTTTAAATCAAGAATGTAAGAGAATTCTCCTTTGCTCCATATACTCTATATAAATTAATTTTTATTGAATTTAAAAAAAAATTTCCAAATTTTGATTTAATAAACAAAAATCTGATTCTTGTAAAATATATAAAAATTGTTTTCTCTTTAAACTAGATTAATCGCAGAACCTGGTCCAAATCCCAAGTAAATTACTCGAATGTTTTGATCCAAAAACGGACAAAATAACAAACTTTGGACAAAAGGTAACAATATACATTATTACATTTAAATTATGTATATATATATACTATATGTAAAGTAATAGGTTGTCCAAAGTGAGCACGCCGCAAAGTGATTCTAAAGCCGTGATCTTAATCGCGATTTTTTTCCAATTTTTTTTCTCAGCACTAATCTTTTACGTGGCTTTATAAAACGGCAAAAATCTTGTCCACAATTTTCAAGTACGAAAACAAAAAAAAATTAATATTTTTTGTTATACGTGACGACCACCACATGTACGAATTTAATCACCATGACCTACATTGTTTTGCGTACTTGCAAATTTTAGATAAAAATTATGCCGTTTTATAAAGTTATGTAAAAGATTAGTGCTGAGAAAATAATGCAAGGTGAGCAGCAGCGTTTTAGATGTGAGGGTCGATGTCGATTCTTCCACATGTGAGAAAATATCGGTGATGCGTCGCGTAACGGGCGCAAGTTAAACTCTTTTTGTCGCACAAGCTCTTGTCTACATGAAATATACTAAATTGTTTGATTGGGAAGATAAGGCAGTTTTGTATTTTTGATTGCTATATAGCACATCAATTCTGGGGTAGCTTAGCAAGTCTTGTCGTCCAGTTTTCAAGCTTGTCAGTTAATGGAGCGTGCTCACTCCCAACAACCTACTCCATATAGTATATGCACATTACACATAATTTAAATATATAACGTTTATATACATACGTATATTATGATTTATGTTATATAAATTGTAAAAAAAAATTTATACCTCCAAATAACGAATCCAGCCAGGCGAACTGGCTTAATGACAAGTTGCATTTTCCTACACAGATGAGAGAAATGTAACGTTTTGTGATATTGAAATGTACAAGAAGATAAATTTAATAATTTAATTCCAGATGTGTTACGGTTGTTAAGTACTTGAGAATATCTTTCGGATTCCACGAAAACCACGTGCTGGAGAAAATGTGCCATGCCTGTAAAAATTGCGCGGTTAATCATTAAAATTGTCTACTTTCACACATGAACCACATGTTGCCCATTTAAAAAAGTATATATAAAATTGAATAAATTGATTGAAAGAAACACATGTATTGTAGTGTGATGCGCGCGCACGGTATTTGATTCCAAGTGTTTGAATTAATATATATGTGGAATATGCCATGTTGATTGGATAATACAAAAGTCTATGGAAACTCTCCCCCGAAGGGAAGGGAGATAACATATATGTAATTTTTCAAACAATTGCTTTTGATAAAACTGACTGGTTTTTGTCAATTTAATCTTCATTTATACTCTCTGGGATCTTGAGGAGACAATTTACGAATTTGTCGGTTAATCTCCAGTCAATATTACAATGTCGATGAATTTGTAATGATGGATTATGTAAAAAAAAAGAGACGCAAAGAATATTCCGCAAAGTACAAATCATACACGTATCGTTTTTCTCGTGCCTTTTCAGTCATCTCCCAATAACTCGTTTGAGCGTTGAAAAATTTTTATTGTTATCATTCCGGTATCGAATGTACATTGGATACTGGCACAAAACTGTTGAACCATTTCGGCAATCTGACGACTTAAAGTTTGGAAAAGAGAAATAAATCAACGGACAATGATGGAGTTGAATATGTAAATCAGTGATAGTTGATAAAATACATTATATTTGACATATATTACATATATTTCAGAATAATTTATAAAAATAAATAAAGAAATATTCCTACTCGAGAGTAGACTTGGAAATGTATCGAGATGACATCAAAATAATTACACTCTGATAAACGTATACAAACGTGACGAGCCACAAAACTTGTGTACATTTTTATTAATTACATGAAATTAAAAAGACAAGTTTTCTAATCTTGATTCTATCCAAATTATGTATAAATGATTATTTAAAAAAAAGAAGCTGTCTGATGTATAAAATATTAAGTGTGACACTTGTAGTGTCGCGTAAAATTAGTCTGTGGCTCTAATAAAGTATTACTGTAATTCTTCAGTTTAGCTACTTCAGCACAGAAATCAATGCAATTAGGCTTAATCGACGCGTTTTTGTACGAAACAAACGAATCTGGCAGAAAAAAATGTCGCTCTGCCCCGTGACGCGAGATATTAGTCATTAAAGTTGACAGGAATCAGGTTATGATTCCTGTCATACCGAAGACATGTAGCAACACTGAACGTGCCCTGCGGTCATATGCGCATGCTCAGTCAGTTCAGTAGCCGCACGCGCATGCAAAAGTGCGCCAATTTGAAACTAGTATGCAAAATGAGAACTAGAATAAAACAAATAAAGCGCGCTAAAATTATACGTAGCAGGCACGTGCAATGTTAGGCTTATTAGAATTTGCTCGTCTAACATATAATAAAATAGAATTAATAGATTTTTTGATTCAGCATGGCGTATTAGCGAATACAATTAAGTGTAGTCAGTGCGGTGACAATATAAACATCGATAAAGATACATTAACATATCGATGTAGAAGACGATAGTACATAAAAAATATACATAAAAACCGTGTCTGCAAACAGTGCGATTTTTATAAAAGTGTGAAAACTGGTACTTGGTTCCATAAAAGTCATTTAGACATTGCTACTATTTGCAAAATAGTAGCATGTTTTTTTATGCTTCGACATCCACGTCACGATATCACAATGGATGAGACTGGCGTGACGTCAGCCACGATTACAGATTGGTTCAATTTTTGTCGAGAGGTAATTATATCTTAATTTATGTTAATAATTGTACTGTATAGTAAAGAAAAATGTATAATAGTTAATGTCGAAAAATAATTTTAATATTATTTTTTTACTTGCAGGTCTGTGTGTTCTGGGCAGATAAGTATAGTACAAAGCTTGGTGGCCCAGGACGCACAGTTGAAATAGATGAGGCGAAAATTGGACATCGCAAGTACTATCGTGGCTGACTTCTAAAGGGTAATTGGATTTTTGGAGGGTACGAGCGAGACTCAAAAAAGGTTTTCATCGTTCCAGTCGAGGATCGAACAGAAAAGACACTCCTGGCATGCATCAAGGAATGGATTCTGCCAGGAATCACGATCATGTCAGACTGTTGGAAGTCTTACAATTGCTTGAGCAATGAAGACTTCCAACATCTGACAGTAAACCATTCCTACAATTTTGTCGATCTTGAAAGTGGTAAAAAATGTTAAAAATATTGTATATAAATAGGTAATTATATTATTAATGTGCACTATAATTTAATATATTTTTTCAATTTACAGGTGCACATACTCAACATATAGAGCGCGTTTGGAGAGGTTGTAACCGGACGGTACTATTGGAGGCACGAATCAACGCTACGTGTCCTTAGAAATCAACGGTCGTCACTCGGTTTGACCTTTGAACTACCGAGAAGGTAAGTATCGAACGATCTCTCTAATTATTAATCAGACTAATTAATCTTCTTTTTTCAGGTTCCTGCCACCGCTGGATCATCGCCGTCGCCGATCAGGACCGTCGCTGCCACCGGAATCCAGGATCAACGAGGGACTTCGAGTGATCGACGCCAATGGATCAGGTAAGTAGAAGGTAAGTCCAATTTAATAAATTTTCGAAATCTTTTACGAAAAGGATGTTTAATTTATTTAATAATATTGATTTCCAGTGATGGTTGTTCACAAAAGTTCAAGTCACACAAGATGTCGGACGCTCGTATACGTAGGCACACACGTCCCGTTTATCTACGACGCACGAAGTTATTTCGGTCTAAAAAGGCCGTTCGTCAATGTAAAGACGACAATTAACGCGTTCCGCGGGCGTTCCCTGTTGTTATGAATGTTGACGAATCGCAATTATCGCACTCGTATGACGTCCGCGGTGACTTAGCGCGACGACGAAAGAGCGAGGCTTATTACGTGTTGTTCGCTCGAACATCCCCGAGAGACTGCCTCGAGTTGTTTGTCTCGTTCGAGCTCCCCACTATCGGTATCGGTGACCCCCACTCCGACGTCTATTCCGCTTTCTCTCCCCGCTAACGCATCTGGCTCCGGTACTTTTCCACGCGGGTGTTTACGCCGTTCGCGCCGAACCTTGTGGAAATTTCCACTCGCATTGCGCTCGCGCGGTCGCTCCGTCCTGGCGCCGGGGTAGCAGTTTTTTACCGCGACGAATCTCGCGCGGCCGCTGACGCCGACCTGTGCGCCAGGTCTATTATGATGCATACAACCTCCATCTGGGCGACTTCCCCGAGGAAGACGTCCGGGTGCAGAGCACCAGGCTTGCCGACGACGTCGACCCCTCCTGACCTATACGCTGGACCTAGTAAAGCGTCTTCCGCGGTTCTTCCCCGTAGAAGATGTCTAGGTCGCGAGATGGCGGACGGTTCTGTAACTTCTTTCCCGGTCGTCGGATCTCGACGGCGACCGGGCACGGATGTTTGTGGGGATGTCCCCGTTCGTCAGGGGTGTCCATTCCCTGAGGATGTCTCACCTAGTGCGAGACTCGGGACGGTCCACCATTTCATTCCCCGGCCGACGGATTTTAACGGGACTCGGTTTTGTGGGCTCGACGAAGTGCCCCTCGACGTTAGGGGTGCCCAACTCCTGTAGACGACGCACCCGGTGCAAGTTCTCGGACGGTTCGCTACTTCCTGTCCGCGCTTCCGCATCGCGTCGCCAACCCCGTATGCATGACTCGGAAACCACGCGCCCTCGTCAGGAACGTATCATTTCGTCGCAACGCCGTCGGTTGGGAAAATTCCCGACGGTCCGCCATAAATTTTCCCGGTGGTCGGATCGTAATTCTAACGCGCGCATTGCGTCTCGCGGGTCTCCCCTTGCGATCATGGGTCTTAACTTTTCGCGTCCGTCGCGTCGTTTCCGAGTTTGCGGACGGTCCGCCATTTTCCCTTCGCGCGCCGCTTCCGCCATTCCATGGCGCGCTACTAACTACTCGGGCCTCGGATGGTCGCCGAGGCTCACCCGTCTTTACTCCGCGGACGTGATCCGCCATTTCCCCGTACGCCATCCTCCCGTTCTGCAGACGGTCTCGGCACGTCCGCCGTATTGTGGGAACGCAGCCTGACTGTACGCTTGGGATGAGCCCGCCGGCACAACCGAGTATTCGCATCGCTCGCTGTGTACAGCCCTTAAAATCTGAAATAAAATGACGGGCGATTGCCCGAAGACGTTTTCTGTGTCTGGAACGCCATATCGCTTTAGTGCAGCCCGACTCTTTCGCCGCCTCCTTCCTGCCCTTCTTCGGTGATGCGCGCGGCTGCAAGCTTCGGGCAAATATTCTAAGATACGGAACTAAATCCGAGCACTTACTTGGATATTTGTCCGAATATCTTTTCACACGCGCCTATAAACGACTGGAACGTATCGAAGCCTTTTTCGAGATTATCGCGGAAATGTATCCTCCAATGTCCACTACCGACGACCAGCCAGTATCATCCAATCCGGGACCAAGTACAGCACCTTAAAAACGTTTATCGCACTTTTTGGAGACACGTTTTTTATGTACATTTTTTAATGTAATATTGTCTTCTACATCGATATGTTAATGTATTTTTATTAATATTTATATCGTTATTGCACTGACTACACTTAATTGTATTTGCTAACACTCTATGCTGAATTAAAAAATCTAATAATTCTATTTTATTAGAATAATAAATCACCTACCTCGATTCAAGCAGTTAGGTTGTAACCGAACATAATCGGGCTACGAGGGACGCTAATTTGTCCTATAAGTCATCGGTCGCCACTCGGTTTGCCCTATTTCTACCGAGAAGGTAAGTATCTTTAACGTGAACGACTATATGGTTCCTCAATTTGTTTAAATAATTCAATTTTCAGAATCCCGCCACGGGGTCCTCTTCACCATCGCCTGTTATCAGGGACTTGATAACAATCGCCTCCCAAAGTCGCCCAGGTTCGGAGATTGAGCGACACCCGCTTGATCAGGTAAGTACGTGTTCAATAATTCCCTAATCCTTTCTATTTTTTAGATTCCCGCCACGGGGTCTTCATCTGCGTCGTCTCCTCTCGGATATGCGCTATCAATCATCAGGCTGTGTCAACGTGGAGCCAAGATGGCGCGACACCCGCTTGATCGGCTAAGTCCCAACATCAAAAGTTCAAATAACTAACTAATTCTCTTTTATTTTCAGGTTTTCGCTACACGGTCCTCATCACCATCGCCGATGTCATGGATCACCGCTGTCACCGCCGTAGGATCGCGTATAGAAGATACCGCGTCACTCTGAGAACTGTCGCTAGAACTATAATTAATGCTGTTTCTTTTTAGATTTCCGCCACGAGGTTCTCATCTATGACCTCCTCCGAAGCAGACCCGATGATAATTTACGATCCGGATGGGCTCCTTCGCAAGATGGCGCGACACTCCGCTTGATCAGGTAAGTAGAAGGTAAGAAATCGATAACTACGTATTTATTATCACAAATGATTCTTCTATTTATTCATGATTGTCGTTTCACACAGATGGTTGTTCACAAT
>NW_020219472.1:0-3340 GCF_003070985.1 Temnothorax curvispinosus | reverse complement strand
CGAGTTTATTTAAGATCTTTGTACAGGAATGCGTTTCTGGAAGAGAATTCGTCCGAACGTTTTGAGTCTCCCCGTAAATCTGACAGTAAACAAGAAAATCAATATCCCGTAGTCAAGAGGCGCGCTTCAGCACGAAGCTTCCGCGGAACGGTCAGCGGAGCCAAGTTCAGCCCACAAACGGGTGTCCAGCACGGGCGCAACACTGCCCTCCCTTTTCAAGATTGTCGTCCCGACAATCTAGAAGGGCAGTGAACAGGCGGTTTTTGTTTCCGGGATTCTTGACGGACTCCTGCCCTACCCCGAGCTGCTGCTGCGGGTTACCGGGCTCTGTCTTCTTAGGTTCCCTTTTCCTCCTTAGGTCTCTTGTCTTGGCTTTTCCCGATGGAGAGCTGGCCAGGCTGGTCCTTCTTGCCGGTTTCAGGACAACTCTTCTTAGAACACCGCTATTATTCTGGCTCAGCGTGGACCCCTCTTTGTTTCCGGCGTTGACTCCTCTTCTAAATCTTCGGACATGGGGGGGGGGAACTTCCGTGGACCCTGCGTCTCGCAAGACTCCCCAGTCCCCGCCTCGGCATTCGCCCTACGTCCCACGGGAAAACCACGGTCAAAAACCGTGGGCGAGGCGGTTTTCTTATTTAGACGACGGAAAGAGTTGAGATGGGACTACGCTGTTTTCGTCAGTCCTCTTCAAACACTTTTTTAGATCGAAAGTCCTTCTTGACTTACTGTAAAAACAAGCATTAAACGCAGTAACAAGAACAATAACAAAATAAGTTTTCACTAAATTTAATTCCTATTTCCTTACATTCCTAATCCGGGCTCCGACCTACTCCACTTTCTTGATTGAATAAAGAGCTAGTCTGTCAGCATGCACTATTTTTTTTTTCCGAGTAGGTGACCTTTGTATGCAGTAAACAACATCGCTAAGCTTCTTTACCACGGTAAAGGGTCTTTTCCAATTGCACTGTAACTTCGGAGCTTTTCCTTTCTCCCTACAAGGGTTGAAGAACCAAACCTTTTGACCTGGTTCAAAAAGAGTTCGCCTGGCACTCCGATCGTACCAGGTCTTTACTCGCGAAGCTTTGATATTTATTCGTTTCCTAACACCAAAATGAATTTTTTCAAGCTTCTTTCTTAAATTCCCAATATAATTTTCAACTAATTGGGACTTCTCCGGATTCGGCGGTCTTCCTTGGAGCAAATCGAGAGGTAATCTCAGATCTTGGGCAAAATATAGTTCCGCGGGAGTTACGCCAGTAGATTCGTGTTTAGAAGACCTATAAGCGAGCAAAAACATGGGTACCCAACGGTCCCAATCTCTTTGATTCTCGGAGATATACTTCGCTAAATAATTTGTAATGGTCTGATGTTGGCGCTCAACCTGACCATCTGATTGAGGATGCAAAGCTGTAGTCCTCGTTTTCTTTATTCTAGAAGAACCATTAAATCAGCGAAGAGTTTAAATTCAAAATTTTTTCCTTGGTCCGTGTGGACCTTTTCAGGGACTCCGTGCCTGGAAACAAATTGACTGACAAAAACATCTGCCACAGTCTTTGCCCTGATATTTTTAAGTGGAAAAGCTTCCACCCATTTTGTAAAACAATCCACAACAACCAAGAGATATTTATTCCCAGAATAAGTCGTCGGGAGAGGACCAAGAATGTCCATTTGTACTCTTAAGCGGAGCCCCGACGTTAAAAATTTGAAGAGGAGACTTTCCCTTCCCCGCAAGGCCCTTCTTGGCTACGCAGATGTCGCAAGACTTGCACTAATTTTCGACATCTTGCTTGCAAGTTGCCCAATAGAATCGTTTCCGGATCTTTTCTAAGGTTTTATTCACCCCGAAATGTCCGCCCGAAGAGGAATCATGAGATCCTTCCAGAATTTCTTTTACGCGTTTCCGAGGAACAACAAGCTGAAGAAAGCTCGACTTTAAATTGGGAGCCTCCCACCTCCTATAAAGAACTCCATCTTTGAGGATAAGTGCGTCCCAATAAACCCAATAAATTCAGGCAGAAACACCCCTAGCGATAATCTCGGAGCGCGGAGGACGCTCTTCTGTCTCCCTGGCTCGAAGGAAGATAGCGACGTCAGGATCTTCCTCCTGATCCCTACGCCAGCTCTCAAGACTTTCCTCCCCGAAAACTATGTGAGCGACAGACTTAATTTGCCCTTCAGCACTCTTCTTTTCCACCTTGGCGCAGTACCCACAACCGGACATCTCACATTGTCGTCTAGACAATCCGTCAGCATTCTTGTGGGTCTGCCCCTTCCGATAAGAAATCTGAAATTCGTATTGCTGGAGTCTCTCCAGCCAACGAGCCAATTGCCCTTCAAGTTCCCTGAAAGACATTAACCATCTTAAAGAAGCGTGATCCATGCGGATCAAAAATTTCCGTCCCAAGAGATAGTGACGAAACGACTTTATAGAATCCACCATAGCTAAAAGTTCTCGTCGGGTTACGCAATAATTGCGTTCTGACTTGGAGAGCACTCGACTAAAATAGGCAATTACCCTTTCCTTCCCTTCCTGTACTTGTGAGAGTACCGCGCTGATGCCAACGTTAGAGGCATCGGTATCTAAAATAAATCCACCACCCCTCTTAGGAAAAGAAAGAACCGGAGTAAAAGATAAAGCCCGTTTCAATTTCTCAAAAACTTTTTGGCATTCCTCTCCCCAAACAAATCTGGAACCATTTTCCGTCAAGGAGTACAGAGGTTTTGCCAAGGGAGAGAATCCCTTCACAAATTTGCGGTAATAGGAACAGAATCCCAAGAAACTTCGCAATTGCTTCTTGTTATGTGGGACTGGCCAGTCTTTTACCGCGGAAACTTTCTCGAGATTTGTGGTCACACCTTCTGCCGAGATTATATGTCCCAGATATTTAACGTTTCTTTTAAAAAGAACACATTTCTTCGGATTTATTTTCAAATTTACTTCCTGAAAATGTTGAAAAATCTTTTTCAAGTTTTCAAGCATTTCCGAAAAACTTTTCCCGAAAATAATCACGTCATCTAGATAAACCAAATAAATTTTCCCAAAAAATTCTTTTAAAACCTTTTCCATTAAGCGCTGGAACGTCGCGGGGGCGTTGCACAAACCGAAAGGTATTACAGTGAACTGCCATAACCCGTTTCCGATAGAGAAAGCAGTTTTCTCGCGATCTTCGGGACGAATTTTGACCTGCCAGTACCCACTTTTTAAATCTAGGCTAGAAAACCAACAGTTACCTGCGAGTTGATCGAAGATGTCATCAATTCTAGGGAGCGGAAAGGAATCTTTTTTGTAATAACATTTATCCCTCTATAGTCCACACAAAATCTTATCGTTCCGTCCTTC
>NW_020219471.1:2997-4067 GCF_003070985.1 Temnothorax curvispinosus | reverse complement strand
ATATATTGTTATTATTTATTGTCATTTTAGAAGCAAGACGAGTAATGTGAGGAATATTGAAGAGAATTTTATGAAGCCTAAGATTCCTAAACAACCCAAGATTATGACAAAGATTTCTACTTCCCAGCCAATCATCAATTTGTCTCCACCAACAAACAGCGCTACACCATTGCTTAAGATGCCATGCATTAAGGATAGTGTCTTTGTGAGAGTGAAAATAATATCAACACCTCACAAAATGTATCACCTGAAGAACCGATTATTCCAGATAAGATTTTGGTTATTCCAGAGAAGGTTCGTTCTCAGCCGGCTCTCTCAACCCTGTAATTTAGCAAACGATTCCTGGATAAGTTATTATAACAAACATCCCTTAAGGCAGTTTCTACTGCTATGGAAAATCTTGTTTTTAGTTCATGATAAGATTAGGTTTTCTAACACATTGTTCAACTTAAATTACAATTCAACTGATCAATTTTATAAAAAAAAATCATGCGTGTGGTCGCCACGCGCGTTAGAAGTAAAACTTCTGAAGGCAAGGCTTTGCCATAATTTTTCTGAAATTAATACAAAAACAATGCACCGGAATTAGTCACTCCAAGCCGCCCGCAACTCGAAAATATAGTGTTATACGCAGTTCTCACTATATCCGTCTTGCCAGTGCCGTACGCCTGATCGAATTTTCGTGACGCGTTTTTGAGTCGCAAAATCGAATTTACTTACCGATCCAAAAGGAGTTTCACTTTGTACGCCTGTTGGTCGAATTTTCGCGACACTATTTCGTGACGTTTTTTCGTGTCGCACAATCGAACTTACTACCGTACCAATTAAAGAAGTTTCATTTCGTACGCCAATTGGTCGAAAATTTTCGTTGCACTTTTTGTGTCGCATAATCGAACTTACTACCGTGCCAGAAGAAGAACCGTCTCGCCAACGCCATACGCCTATTGGTCGAATTTTCGTTACATTTTCCGTGTCGCACAATCGAACTTACTACCGTACCAAAGAAGTGCCATTTTGTACGCCTATTGGTCGAATTTTCGTTACACTTTCCGTGTCGCACAATCGAACTT
>NW_020219471.1:0-2987 GCF_003070985.1 Temnothorax curvispinosus | reverse complement strand
TATTGGTCGAATTTTCGTTACACTTTCCGTGTCGCACAATCGAACTTACTACCGTACCAAAGAAGTTTCATTTCGTACGCCTATTGGTCGAATTTTCGTTACACTTTCCGTGTCGCATAATCAAACTTACTACCGTGCCAGAAGAAGAACCATCTCGCCAACGCCGTACGCCTATTGGTCAAATTTTCGTTACATTATTTGTGTCGCACAATCGAACTTACTACCGTACCAAAGAAGTTTCACTTCCGTTACACTTTTTCGTGTCGCGAATTGAATTCACTACCGTGCCTAAAAAAGTTTCACTTCAAAAAGAAGAACAATGAAGAAGCTTTATTGCAAAATATACGATGTGGTTGGTGTTTTGAAGGGCTTGTCTAATTCTAATATAATTAAGCACCTATTGTTCAATCACAGCCTTCATCTTCTGACCATGCATTAAGCCCGACAACAAAAGCCCTACTTGCATTTGTTAAGGCAAGCCAAAACAAAGTGAAAGAAAAGAACCTCATAAATTGTTTCCTAGATATTTTGAATTATTTCCAAAAATACATTAAGAAATAAAACAGATATGGATATAATATGAATTATAGTTATACAGGGTGGCCCATTTTAAAAGAAGCAGGCAAATATCTAAAAAAATATGAAACATACGGAAAAACGTTTCAGCCAAAAGTTGTGGTTTGAAGGGGGACATAAGATGGTGTGAATGGTTTGACCTTGGATGGTTGTTTAAAGCTCACGTGAACGACACCTTTAATTTTTTAAATGGAAACCCCTATTTTTCAATACATATTCTTGTAGCTAATCTTGAGAGCTTTTCAAAACACTATAATAAAGTCTTTTGTCGTTAATAACTTATGGAATTATGAGGCTTGAAAGTTCTAGTATTTTGACATAAAATACAAAATATCTTGTAAAACATTAAGTTTTCGGTAATGTTACCTTAATACTTTTATGTACAGAATAATGAGACAAATCAATTGGTATAAAAAAGGCATAGTTCCTTTAAGAAAAAATATGTAAAAATATATGTAAAAATAGTTGCAACACGCATCTGCATACTTTTTCTTAAAACAACTATGCCTTTTTTCATACTAATTGATTCGTCTCATTATTCTGTGCATAAAAGTATTAAGGTAACATTACCGAAAACTTAATGTTTTACAAGATATTTTGTATTTTATGTCAAAATACTAGAACTTTCAAGCCTCATAATTCCAATAGTTCTTAACGAAAAAATACTTTATTATAGTGTTTTGAAAAGCTTTCGAGATTAGCTACAAGAATATGCATTGAAAAATAGAGGTTTTCATTTAAAAAATTAAAGGTGTCGTTCACGTGAGCTTTAAACAACCATCCAAGGTCAAACCAATAACACCATCTTATGTCACCCTTCAAACCAAACAACTTTTGTCTGAAACGTTTTTCCGTATGTTTCATATTTTTCGAGATATTTGCCTGCTTTTTTTAAAATAGGTCACCCTGTAGATTAAGGTATAATTAATTACAAATATTCTTTGCAGACAAAATGTTTCATATTTGTGTTAAAATAAATGTATTACTTTTCATTTTTCATCTAATTACATAATATTATTTTTCATACGTTGATTATGCGGAAAAGATTACTCTATCAGTTCCAAAAACATAGTTATATTGCCAAGGAGTTTGAATTTCCCCTATCTTTGAAACAAAATAGTCACGAAGAATATTCCTTTGTGTATCAGCAATTTTACCATAATTATTGCTTCCTAAGCGTGTAATATTTGTGAATAAATCATTTTGTAATGTAAATTGTCTCCAAGTCCCGTCTATAATTTGTCCTGTTCCCGTTTCTCTACCAACATAGTTAGGAGGGCAATGTTTTCTTATATTAGGTACACTTTTATTCTCTTCACTCATTATGAAATTGTGCAAGCAAACTATGGCCATAATCATAAAATCTACATTCTTAGAATCAGCAGAGATTGTAGTGTATAAGATCCGCCATCTTGTAGCTAAAATCCCAAAAGCATTTTCAATAGTTCTTCTAGCTCGAGAAAGTCTGTAATTAAATATGCGCTTTTTTGTCTTGTAACTGTGTTCTGCTATACGGTTTTATGAGATTCGGCAGCAACGGAAATATTTCATCACCAACCAAATAAAAATTTGTTTTTACTCGTGTACATACCAGGAAGTTCCTTAGGAAGAGGTAAATTAAGATTCTGATTCTTCAGAGCCGATCCCAACTTACAGTTTGCCCAAACTCCACTATCACTAATAGATCCTGCATATACAATAATACAACTTATTTGCAAATTATATTAATGCATTAAGTAAAGCAAAAGTCTTGATATGTACTATATTACATATCATATTGACCGACATCTATCCACGTAAAACGCATCACACACTGCCAAGAGAACCATACTGAAAAATTTCTTATACTTGAAGTATTTTAACCCTGAATTGGCAGGAGCTTTGATACGTATATGCTTCCCGTCTATAGCCCCGAAACAATTCGGAAATTGCCATATCTCAAAGAAGTCCTTAGCAAAATTTTCATCCATTCTTCCTCGGTTGGTGGAAATAAATATTTAGGTTGCAATACTTTTACAAGAGCACGACACGTATCATTTATAACTTTATGAACTGTAGATCTTCCAATGCTTAGACACTCTGCTGTCACCATGTGCCAGATAACTAATAATAAATTTAATTAATTAATATAGTAGATAAATAATTAATAAATAAAGAGCAAAACAAATTTTGGAGTAAAAAAAAAGTACAAGTCCAAAATTAAGCACACTTACGACAGAGTTAATGCTAGCTTCAATTTAAGATCAACAGGCTTCCGTCTGCCTCGGTAGACTTTTTTTAATGACACAAGACGTACCCGATTCAACAGGCGATCAAAACTATGCGAAGACATTCGCGTGTAAACATAAAACTCTTCAAGGCCATTGCACGTAACAAAGTTTTAGTCATAATCGTAAGGCCGTAAGAAAATA
>NW_020219470.1:194-1090 GCF_003070985.1 Temnothorax curvispinosus | reverse complement strand
TTTCCATTTCTTGCGATTTTTCCCATCCGATAGTTTTTCGTCATTTCCTCTACTTCAGACGTTCAAAGAAATATGTTTTTTTTAAGAAACGAAAAAGTCGCTTACATGCCATTGAAGGGGTCTATTCGTCTTTCAAAATCCGTTGGAAATTTTAAAATCGGTGAATTTTATGAAAAACTACAGCATTTTTAATAAAAATAGTCATTTCAGCCCAATTTTTGGTTCTTTTTCTTGTTTTTCGAAATTTTTTTATTGTTCCTTTTTTACTACCACAAATTGATGACTACTATCGTCTTCCCTATTAAACAACAAACAAAATTATCTATTACAAAGTTTTCTAAGAACATTCTGGAAATATTATACACGCGGTACAAGTTTGGGGTTTTTAAGACCCCAGTGAGTCATTCACGTATGAGAAAAATAAGTGAGTCTGTCTAGGGTTAAACAATAAATCAAAAAATTAATTAATAAATATATTAATAAATAAATAAATAAATAAGTAAATCAATCATAATAAAGTATATTTTCTTTTAATACTTTTCAAGGTTTAATAAATAAATAAATAAATTAAACAATAAATCAAAAAATTAATAAATAAATATATTAATAAATCAATCAATAAATCAATAAATCAATCAGGGTTGTAAACCGAATCGAACCGTTGATGTTTGTACGCTCCGAGAGAGCGTTCTCTCGGAACGTACAAACTTCAATCGGTCACAAATCGGTCACATCTCAAGTTCCAAATAATTTACTCCATAAATTCATTCGGTTTTCGCAGCGGTTTTTAACTTAAACCGGTTCAAAACCGCTCCAAAGAGCATATTTTTGCTCCGGTTTTCAACCCTGAAATCAATAAATCAATAAATCAATAAATCAATAAATCAATAAATCAA
>NW_020219470.1:0-184 GCF_003070985.1 Temnothorax curvispinosus | reverse complement strand
ATCAATAAATCAATAAATCAATAAATCAATAAATCAATAAATCAATAGATCAATAAATCAATAAATCAATCAATCAATCAATCAATCAATAAATCATATTCAAAAAAAACATATTTCTTTGAACGTCTGAAGTAGAAGAAATGACGAAAAACTATCGGATGGGAAAAATCGCAAGAAATGGAAA
>NW_020219469.1:0-1250 GCF_003070985.1 Temnothorax curvispinosus | reverse complement strand
AGTACTTGCGTGCAGAATAATGCGCGAATCGCGAGATGGTTCGCTTTTCTACAGGAATTTGACCTGGAGGTGATACATCTGCCGGGCACGGAAAACGAAATCGCGGACGCGTTATCGAGACGCGGGGCGAACGGGGATGCGCGCGAGGTGGAAGTTAAGCGAATCGCGTTGATAAGAAATATTCACGAAGGGCAGGACACAACTGCGTGGCTCGACGTGATTAGACAAGCGCAAGCGAACGACGCAAAATTACAAGAGAAGAGACGCGTCAACCCGAACGAGGTATACGAGCGCGACGGATTAATAAGAATACGGAAACAGCCGGGTGGCGAGAGAATCGCGTTACCGCAAGCGATAGCGTGGCGAATGACGCGAGCGACGCATCGACTGCTCGTGCACTTCGGCACCGACAAGGTGCATGATTTTCTGCAGCGTTATTTCGACGGCGCAAATTTTGCGCGAATTGCGCGCGACGTGGTGGCATCGTGCGAGGTGTGCCAAGCCACGAAATATTACACGCGAGCAACCGTCGGAACTGAATATTACGAATTGCCCGAGGCGCCGGGACAAGTTTTGTCACTCGACATATTCGGTCCTCTACCGGCTACGCAGCACGGCGAAAAATATATTCTCGTGTTGATGGACCAATTTGCCAAATACGTAAAGCTTTATCCGATGCGTGACCAAAGATTGGATACCGTGATCGATAATCTGGAAAACGGATTTTTCGCTGAGATAGGCGTGCCCGAGGTGATACTGACGGATAACGGAGGACAGTTTCTAACCGCGCGATGGCGGAACTACGGGCGCGAAAGGGGTTTCGGCGTGAGACGTACATCGCCGTACAATCCGCAAGCGAACCCGGTCGAACGGGTGATGCGGGAATTAGGTAGAATTATTCGGGCATACGCGAGTCAGCGGCATCGCGCGTGGAGCCGCATAGTTAAGCGAGCGGAGGAGGTAATTAACCACACGAGACACGCGTCGCACGGCTATGCGCCATGCGAACTAAACGACGGCGAGACGGGACACTTGACGTCACTCGATCCCGCGCTAATTCCCCTCGAGAACGATGACGGCGAAGCGGAACAGGCGTGGGCGGATAAAGTGGAAACCGCGCGAAGACGGTTAGCCGAAGCGGCGCGGAAGCGAAAAATACAAGCCGACAAACACGGAACGGCGGAATACACGCCGGGACAGCAGGTCTGGGTGAAGCGACACCGCAGATCGGACGCCAGCCGTAGATTAAC
>NW_020219468.1:0-5591 GCF_003070985.1 Temnothorax curvispinosus | reverse complement strand
TATTTTTATTTATTGTCTCCTGGAGTATCTTATCAATATTATTTCACAATTATTCTGCGTAACATTTTGCACAGTATTAGACAGCTTTGTTTGATATTTTTCGTACACGTCAGCTTTCATTGCTCATATGTAGAACTTACTATACTTTACTTTGTTAGTAGAATTATCTAGTAATACTAGTTACTTAGTAAAATTATTTATTAAAATCTCGCTAAGAAACGTATTTCCGATGAAGATATTCGACATCGCTAAGTACGACACAAATTTCACGTATCTCTTCGACATTTTACCAGGATGGGTCGGTATCTTGTGCGACCGTCCGTGCGATGACAAGTTCTATGGCAAGGATTGCAAAAGCAAATGCAACTGCTATAATAATGCAGCCTGCCACCCGCAAAATGGTAAGGCAATCGAGTAGTGACATTCCGGTTCGATCCTTCGCGATAAAGATAGTAAAATTTTACATCGATATCGTTAAAAAGGAACATACAAAGAAATACGTGACGAATTCATACTTTTAAATTTTTTCTTACTACTTGCACAGAATACATATATGTTATCTTAAATCTAAACAAACGCAGGCACGTGCACGTGTGCGGCTGGCTTCACCGGTACACTATGTCAGGATCGTTGTAGAAAGGGCTTCTATGGAAACGGATGTAATCAGAGATGCGACTGTGTCGAGAAGAACACCGTGGACTGTGATTCCGCTACCGGGTATTGCAACTGCAAGCCGGAATGGCGAGGTTTGTTGAATTAATTTTTTCGCGCCAATTTAGTCGTCGATCAAAAAATTTTTTTCGTCGAGAAAATCAACATGTTACGTCATTGTTGAATCAATAGAAAAATTATTGTTAAAGCGATCGTGAACAATAACGTACTCAAAGAGAATAGAGAGTTAAATTGATATTAGAGAGCTGTTTCTCGAGATGGATTTTGCTCTAACGTTGAAACAGGAATACGATGCGAAACAAAGTGTCCGGAAGGTCTTTACGGCAAGGATTGTCATTTACATTGCGAATGCATGCACAACAGTTCGTGTGATTCCACGACCGGAAGTTGCGTCTGCGCCAAGGGCTGGGAGGGCCCTGATTGCTCGCAACCCTGCAAGGAAGGATGGTACGGGCTGGGATGCAGAGAAAAGTGCCCGGAGAAAATGAACGGTAAAGCGAAAATCCAATATCCAAGATTTAAAACGCGTGACATCGTTTGAGTGCGTAACACATTTAATTCGCATATTTTTTGAACCAATTAATATTTTGTAGGCAACATAAGATAAATGTATTATCACACCTTGTAGCAGATTGCGTTATGTTTAATATCTTAATCCTGAATGCAATGTTATTCTTACAACATATCTCAATAAGTTCCTATTTTTCCTATGCATAATCGGTCAGTCTCTCTCAAGAAACATACCTGTACGTAAGTTTGCCCATCTGTCGCGACATACATTTTGATATATAATATTACAATCGGAAAGAAATAAAAGAGAAGAAATTGGGTTAAATTGTAAGATCAATTCTTCTGCTTGTGATGGCATTGTACATCCGGAGATATAGATAACATGCTTGGATGTGGGTTATTTTTCTATTATGTACAGCTGTTCGAAGCTAAGAATAAATAGTTTGATCTCTACTTGCGCAAACGCTGACGCAAATAATATGCATATAATAATTTATTTTGCTCTTTATCACCAGTCACTTTTATTGTCAAGCATTGAATAATTTTATTGATTATTAGATTATCCAACTTATAATACATTCGGTTAAAGCAAAAGTGGTGAAAGAATTAATAATAGTTATAACGAACGTGTTACTAAAAATTAACAGGCGATATATGTATAAAGTTTTATTTATAGTAAACTTTTCTATGTTATCGCGATAAATTCTTAAGTATCATCATTTTTTCCTTAGAAAATATGACTTGCAATCACGTTACCGGCGAGTACGTTTGCCGTACGGGATACCTGGGTCTCACCTGCGAACATCCGTGTCCGCTCAATCGTTATGGGCTAAATTGTTCGAATCATTGTCACTGTAAGAACGGCGGGGAATGTCATCACGTAACAGGCAAGTCGAGAGCTCGCAAGAGAATCTTCCTGAGATATACATTTGTCTAAATGCGTCTACTCTAATTTTTTTTATTATATATACCGAGGTGTATTATTTTCTAATCAGGTGTATGCCAATGTCGACCTGGTTGGCAAGGCGAGTACTGTCAAACACCCTGCGCGGAGGGCACTTACGGCGTTAATTGTACACAGCATTGCAAGTGTCAGAACGACGGTAAATGCAGGCTTAAGGATGGCCATTGTCAATGTCCGCCGGGATGGACCGGGACCATGTGTACCGAAAGTAGGTTTAGCTACCGAAAGCTGTAGACTGTTACTACCAGAAAGGAATGGTGTACCAAACTATGTTACATATTGATAAATTATATTTAAATGCAACGTTTGCCGATTCCAGTTTGTCCCGAGGGGTACTACGGTCACCATTGTTTGGAGATTTGCGAATGTAAAAACGAATTCTTCAGGTGCCATTCAGTCGAGGGTTGTATTTGCAGGCAAGGGTATACAGGTACTTAAAGTACATTTTAAAAAAATAATAATAATTCTGCATGAAGAATTGAGGTTTTTTCGGAATCGTACAGTGACTTAATGAGACTGAGAAATTATTCTGTAGGTGAGAATTGCGACGAACAACTGTTCTCCCGTAATATCCAAGAGAAAGATGACGGAAGATATAAGTATATTGGAGGCGTACTTGCGATTATTGTTATAATTGGCGCTTTGTTAGCTGCATGGAGGTATCGTCGTCGTAGAATGGCTGTCAAGAACGAGATGGCTCAAGTGCGATACACGGCTAAGTCTGAGAAGGATAAATTCGACATAAGTAGCTGTACCGACGAAGACGATTCAAAAGGTACGACATTTTTATTAACGACAAAATAAAGACAATTTTGCACGACAATTACATCAACTTATATAGATGTTACTACTCAGGAACGTTCGGTCAGCGATACTACCTGCAGAAGAAGGACGACCATGTAAGAAATCCAAACTCGAATGTGTATCACAACATGATAAGCGGCATGAACGACAAAAGAGTCGAGCACATCTATGACAAGGTTAAGCAGCCGTCGCTAATGGCTGGATGATAAGACAATATTCCGAGTCAGACGCCAATTTTTTTTGGATAAAGTATTCTAGCTGTTATTTTAATAGGCATAATATAATAAAAGAAATTAAATATTATGGTAAACATAATTTTTCGTGCTCATTAACAAGTTCTTTTACATTAAATATTTTATTATTCTATTAAGTACGATAGAAGAATTAAATTACATATTTATGTGAGAAAGGATTAAATTTAATATGTATAAATTCACGCTCACTTGGCACGATGTCTTATATCACTACTTTTATAACAAAAATAGATTAAAACAAATAGTGTTAAATCATGTTAAATAAACGGAAGGACGTAATTTTTAGTAACAAAATCGAGATATTCCAATAGCGCAGAGTATAAACTAAACAGTCTTTTTTGAATCATCTCTATATCTTCGGTGATTGCCCAGGTATATGCGATAAACGATAGGGAAGACTTTTTTTTCGCGCCAAGCCAGCGACACATGGCTTTGACCTACTTGAGCAACGGGCGGTGCGGACGAGACACTTTTTTCACGAGCTTTATACATACGTGTGTGAAATTGGTCCATTACTTTTTGAATTCTGTATTTTTAATAATTGTGCTACGTTTGTGCCGTATTGTGCCGCAAACCGCAACTCTGTAACTCAAAGCGTACTCGAGAAAATAAAAAAAAAAAAATTTTTATAGCCCAGCACTTTTCGAATGTTGAGTTTTTTTTATTGTGCCGTATTGTGCTGCATTTGTGCTGACTTGTGCCGCAAACGCGAGATTGATAACTTCGATAACAATTAAGAAAAGAAAAAAATTATACTATCCTCGCACTTTTCCCGAAATAAACCCAATTTTTTTTGTTGATAGGTAGTAATTTGTGCCACGTTGTGCCGTTGGAATAAATTCGATATCTCTTTTTATTTGGCAGATAAAAAATATTAAATGTCAAAAACTGAAATTTTGCAACTTGTGCTGAATTGTGCTAGTCGAGCACAACAAGAAAACGGCTAGAAAAGAATCGAAAGTTGCAGGAGTTAAAAATAATGAGCCAAAGGGGATAAGGGTGAGAAAAAAATTTCACATTTTTAAGTTTTTTAAAATTGTGCTGGATTGTGCCAGACGAGTACAATAACTTATCATAATGACAACATGTCCGCAAATCGTTAGTTTTCGCAGCACAACCATCTAAAGAAAGAAGTTTTTAGGAATTACAATTTTTAAACCATTTTTTTAAACCGTGATAGAGATCTAGCACGATTCAGACGTGGCATGGGGTTTAGAATTCTTTTACTCCTGAAACCCGAGTTCCTTAGTTGTATTGTAAAATCCATAAAATGTGACCAGATGACATTTTGTCAATCGTTAAGCCCCCCTTTCTTGCACAATAGGCGATAGCGATAGCGATAGCGACAGCGACAAAGTTGCCGACAAAGCTACGTCTTGACGAATACAGGACCAATTTGCCAATTATAGCCGGATGAAAATGAAAGCTTAATTGTTTAATATAAATTTCTTTAGCTTTTTTCACTGATTATAATTTTACTGGTTTTTGAGGGCATTTATAATAAAATTAAAGATTATTTATAATGTACTATAATGGGAGACTCAAGGCTGCAATGTATATTATTTAACAACAAAAATAATTATTAAAAATATTAGGAATTGAATAAATTTGTGTTTAATATGTAAAGAATATCGTATACTAAAAGTACATTCAAAGATGTGAAAAATGTGACTACTATTTTCTTGCAATATTGAGGAGGTCGTAAGAAGAATCAGAAGTGTATTAAAAATTACATGAAATTTAAAACATAATGCTCTCTTATAAATAATGTCAGCATGTAAATTTTTTTAGATTTTATCACCGACTAGAATTTTGAGAATATTTATAGCAAAATGTTCAAGATCTTTTAAAGTCTCAAAAGTTTTATCGCAAAAAATTATATAAATAAATATGTATATAAATAAACATAATAATTGTAATTTGTAAATGTAACGTATAAAAATCCATTCTTAGCCAATAACTTTTTATTAGCAACACCTTTTTATTGAAGAAAAATTTTTTTAAAAACTCCCTGAAGAATTTTATGGGGATATTAGTTCAACGTTCATGTTTCGTGTCGATATGTGAAGTATCACTAGCGATTGCATCAAAACAATGGCCGCTCTTAGACGTCTCCGTGTCGTCTTACATTTGACTATATAGATAAGCGCCGCGAAGAAAGACTATATACCTTTTCAACTCGCATTGTCGGCGAATATTTACGGTCATAACGTCACGATGAATCTTAGATGGTGAATAAATCTTGGTTATTAATAATACATATATAGTTTGTAGTATTCTTTTTATTCTTTTTATAAATATAAAATAAATTAAATAAAAATAAAAAGAACACTACAAAATGTAATATTTCCTCCATAATTAATATTTAATTATTATTATGCAAATTT
>NW_020219467.1:3471-6275 GCF_003070985.1 Temnothorax curvispinosus | reverse complement strand
CTATCGCGACCGTCTTATAGAATATAATCCGCCCGCGTCCGCCGCATGAACCGAATGCGTTTCCGTACTTTGTAATTACCGCGACCATCGTCTAGATTATAAACCGCCCGCGTTAGCCGCATGATCCGCAGGCATCTCCGTTGTAACTATCGCGACAGTCTGTTGTAATTGAACCACCGTAATAAACCACGTTCCGTATCAAAACTGCCTTCTGTCTCTGGGCCTACCATCGAACTCCTGGTCCGGCGAGCTAGTCCGCGTTCGATATAAACAGCCAAAAGGCAGGCCGTTACACCCTTCTCGAAAATTGTCTCTGACGCGTACCGAGTCGCCCGTTTTGAACTTTGCCGGGCCCGCAATCTTTATCGCGTTGTACACCGTAGCCAAGAGTCTTTCGGCGATTGCGGGGGTAACGTCGACGGGTCGCATGCCGATCGTTCGATTGCGCGCGGTGTAATCCGACACAAGTCGCGATAACGCGTCGAACCACTTGTAATTTCCGTTGAGCGTAAACATCTTCCACATGTTGTTTTTTAACGTGCGATTGAATCGCTCGACGACCGATGCCTTCACCGAATACGTAAAATAATGATTGATGCCGTGTTTTCTCACGAGACGTTCCACGTCGGTGTTGTAAAATTCCTTCCCCATGTCGGTTTGTAGGTTACTAAAGCACCTCTCGCTATCTCGAATTATCTCAGCAATAGCGTCGGCTGTCTCGCTGCCGCCTTTACCCTTGAGCGGCACGGCCCAGGCGTGCTTGCTCAACACATCGATGACGGTGAGTATGTAGTGGTAGCCTTCGTTGAAACGCGAGTACGGATGCATCTCTACGATGTCAGCCGGCCACAGGTCGTCGTACCTTCGCACTATAACGTGTCTGTAGGGAAAAATTCTTCTCGCCGGTGCGTGCAATTCGTCCACCAACCGTCGCTTTTCGATATTTTTATCCACATCGGATTTTAACGGTCTCATGTTTCGTTGTCGCCGTTTCTGCTTCTAGTGCATCGTTTGTAGCAGTTTCTGAACAGTTCATAACCGCTTCTGAACAGTTCGTAACCGCTTCTGAGCCATTCGTGAACCGTTCGATAGCCGTTCGACAACCGTTCTTGAACCGTTCATTGTCGTTCGTCATCGTCAGTTAACTGGTTCTTGTCACTCATCGTCGTCGACGTTCTTTAGCCGTTTGTAGCCTTTCCTGTCTCCGCGTAGCTCGCAGCTGTTTTTAAACCGCTCGTAATCGTTTTTAAACTGTTTTTTAACCGTTCGACAACCGTCCGACAACCGTTTTTGAACCGTTAGATAGCCGTCCGACAACCGTTCTCAAATCGTTCGTTGCCGTTCGTCGCCGTCGTTAATGAACCGTTGCTTCTCTTCACTCGTCGCCTTTCGATAGTCGTTTCTGCTAAACCGTTTGTCCATTGTTGTTCGTTGTCGCGTCTGATTCAACGGTAGTCGAACGGCGAAGCTTGTTCACCGCAGCCTGTAACGCTCGCACGTCCTTCTTGAACGCGACAAGTTTATCGTTTGACTTTCCGTTGATCTGTCAAACTTTTAACGCACTGATCCACATATAATTTGTTAACCGCGTCACCGTCAGCCTCTGGTTGCGCCACGCGACGAATCTTGCGCGACCTTGCGTCAAAGTCCGTGGCGGTGCGACACAGAGCGTTGTCGCGCGCGAAATTTCTCACTAATCCGTTTCTTACGAAGTTCCTCGATGATCAACGTGATCTCGTTATTATGGGCATTGTTGCCAGCATGACGCGAAGCGTCGAGCAATCGCAGACGATCCACCAGCTCGTTGGGGTCATCCCAGTGCACGTAATCGATTTTATTGTCGGTCAGCGTCATCGCGCGAGGCGCGAATAATCTCTTTCCGAATTTTTTCTTCTTGGATTCGGTCGATATCAACGGTGAGGTTACATATTGATACTTGTATCCCACGTTGCCCTTTATTCGCTCGCGAAGATCGTGCTTGAATTTATGACCACTCGTTGTCAACAGTATGCTCCTGTACTTTTGCTTATCGTCCTCCGTGTAGAGTTAGTTATCGGGTATTTTCTTAAAGATTAACTCATAAATACTGAGTGTGCCGGCGTATCGTACGCCGTCGATATAAATGTTATCCGCTTTGTCCACGTCAAAACGTTTATTACCTAGCATCAATTAATTCTTGCCGAGATAAACGCCGTACACGGTGTCTATCTCTGTATCGGCGCCCAAAACCTCTGCGATGTAAATTCGGCTCAGTGGACCCAAGTGATCTTGCAACGTTTCTATAAACAATTCTCGACCCTCCGACGTCTGCAACTGCTTTTGAACGGTCGTCCCGATCGAGTCGTCCGTGGTTTTGAACACATCATCCACGTTTACCGGTAATTCGGGACTTGTACGTTGCACGGTTCGCGTCGGTGTAGAGGTTATCAGTAGTACTATCGATCATTTCGATTGATCAGATTTACGCGGTGTCGATGACAGATCCTACCAGGATCTGTCTAATCGTTTCCTCTTTCTCTTCGGTGTAGCATCCTCCACTTCCTCCCCGCGCTGTTGAACGGATAGCGGTTTGATTTTCGCGTCAGCGACGCTCTCCGTCGGCTCCTCTTTTTTCACCGCGGTCAAGCTCGAGTTGTCGACGATCTTTTCAGCGGCCCGATGAGAGGTTTAAAGTGCGTGTCCAACTCAATGTCCTTCTCGATCTTACCGGTCTTCAAAGCGCGAAGTTTCTTGCGAATCGAATTACTCGTTTTTGCAATATCTTTCACGATCTTCTCGCGCTCGCGAATATTCTCGCTCCCGTC
>NW_020219467.1:0-3461 GCF_003070985.1 Temnothorax curvispinosus | reverse complement strand
CGCTAACGGAAGTTTGACCCGCAGACACCAAACTGCCCGTCGCGATTCGTTGAGCGGTCTGCTGTATATTCGCCGACGTCGTTCTCACGTCCTGCATTGCCACTTGCCCAACTCCAGGTCGAGCCTTGACCACCGTAGGCTGTTACCGTTGTAGCTGCTACGTTGCTCAAACTCACGCTAGCCGCAGCGACTTTTGCGTTGGTTACCGTTGGAATCGCTTGGGACAACTGATGAATTTGGGACGCAACGAAGTTTGCGCTCGCTTGCTGTCCAGTTTGTTGCTGAGTTTGTTGCTGCTGTAGCTTCAGCTGTTGCTGCTGTTGGGCGGCTTGTTGCTGCTGCTGATGCTGCAGAAGTCGTGCCGCTACCTGTTGTTGCTGTTCCGGGGTTAAAACCTGTGACTGTAAGTCTCGGTTAGCGAACATCTCCTAGAATGTATTAAAGCAACGAATAAATACGGTTATAATTTTTATTCTGTGAAGTATTTTGATTGACATTGAATGCGAATGTCAGATTCAAGGTAAATTAAATATTGTGTTAAATATAATTAATTTCTATCAAATTTATTTTGATTTAATAGACAAAAATAAATTTTAATTTTGTCTCTTATACTAACTGCCTTATTGAGCTTCTCCTTAGCGATTCTATCAGCGCGTCGTGTAGCAACTTCAATCGGCGTTATTGTATTGTCGAACTGTACTTTGTATTCGGCTAGGACAGCAACGTTCGTGGGATTTTTCATCACTGGATTCATGATGGGCGGTTTCATGGTGGGCGTTCGCTTGTCGGATACGGATTTCATGATTTCATACCTCTGACTGCCCATCGCCGTAAAAGAGCCGTTTCTGTCTTGATTGTGTAATTGCGATGTTCTCATCGATCTGCTGCTCTTACTTTGTTGCTGAAAAAAGTAAAACAAAGATAATATCACACGTTCATGTGATTACTTAATACTCTTTTTTTGTTACAACAGATAAACAAATAATGTTCAGAACAAAATTACAATATAGATAATTTTTGCAAGAAATTATGAATGTATATGCCTGATATTGCTGATATTTCAGTGCTATCGTGCTCGTCGATACCAGAACTACATACCTCGGAGACCGGTAGCGTTTTGTAAACACTTCCCTTCTGTTTCTTCTGCTTCTTTGGCGAGGTATCGTACAGAAGTTTGCCCTCCTCCCTAGGCATTATTACAGACTCGTATCTTCTCTTACAATGCTTGGATAATCTGAATAAACGCGCGCCATTGTTGATGGTATCGGCAACCATGTCCCAATTGGGTGTGTGACCGGGCGAGAGGAATCATCGTGTTCAGCGGTAAGCTCTGGTAATTCTGGATGGAATGCAACAGACCCCATTCCTCGTGGACTGACCAGTCCATCGCTTGATCCGGTTCTGGTGAGATCTTGACGACGTGTGACGAAGTCTTCAAGACCGGCATCGGTGGACGCACGATTGCGCGATACTTGTACAGCTTCATGTCATGGCGCATCTTCATCAATGCTGGTGACGGCCGATCGAAGAGCGATCTTGGTGCGTACACGGACTCCTCTTTGTGCCGCATCATCTTCGCTGGTCGACAACCTGCGACAAGAGCAACGTTTAAGCTAATCGAGCAAAAGAAGACAAACATACGTAGCAAAAAGTTGTTAATATTTGGTCATTACTACAATTAAAGCGTTGAAAATATAAGCTAATTCGGTTGCCTAGAGATTAATTTTCTTCATATTTATTACAATTACAATTATCACTATCATAACAAGTTATAAGACAGCAACTTTGACTTAGTTGGCTTTAAAATATATATGTGTATCGATCGCTATTAATTTATTAAAGAAAAAAATAATTTATATCATCTACAAACTGACTCACCATCATCAGTGATTTCGATCCTGCTCCTGTTTCGTTCCTTCTTTACGTAAATCGGTGGCAGCTGAGCCTCTGTCATAGGGATATTCTCATACAGAAATCCGAGAAAGTAATCGATATACACATCAGTATCCGTTGTAGGAAAAGTCGGCGGGCACCACATCTGGAAGAAGGTTTGATTAATCATATTCTTCAGAGGACAAGATCAACAATTTAATTCTCTACTACTCTGCTACATTTTATTATTAATTAAAAAGATGCAAAAGATCAAAAGATTATCATAAATCTCACGCCCCCAACACACATAAATGCGTGTCACATTTTAACAATACTTACAACTATCACAGATTCCATTGCCACGGAACAGCACCTTCGTGTAAAAAATACTTTTTAAATTCTTTGCGAATATTTGCGGCATATCGCGAATGCGCTTGACCGCCTGCACGACCTATCCTAAGAAACGTTGAGGAAGTTTCCATATGTCGCCATTGTCCTTCACTAATGTTTCCATTTTCAGATATGGAGTCAGAAAATTGTAGAGAACAATATCCAGGGTCTGTTAATAGAAAATTATGAAGCACTACAATTGCTTTTATAATTTTTTCTGCTGTTTCAACAGATGTAATTATAGGTTTTTGGCAAATTCGAAATCTTGTACCCATGATGCCGAATGCATTTTCTACCACTCGTCTAGCTTGACTTAAACGATAATTAAATATTTTCTGTTTTTTAGTTATATTTCTTCCAGGATATGGCCTCAAAGTAAATTTATTCAGCTGAAATGCTTCATCAGCCACAAGCATATATGGTAAAGGTGGTCTGTCAACGGAGTATAGTGATGGCATTGGCACATTCAATTCATCCCGATGAAACATTTGGCCCATTATGGAATTCAAAAAAACTCCTCCATTACTATGCCGGCCTTGCGCACCAATATCAATAAGCATGAATCTATAGGAGGCCGAGACGATAGCCATAAGCACAATACTGTGAAATCCTTTATAATTGTAGTACGTAGAGCCAGCATGATCTGGACACTGAAAAAACCTTAATTATTAAAGACAAAATAGCACATAAAATCTATGATGTGTCTCGGTCTACAATTTACCTTGATTGCAACGTGTTTACCATTAATTGCGCCAATGCAATGTGGAAAGTTCCACTGTTCTTCAAACTCAGCAGCAATTTTTGTCCAGTTGGCGCTAGAAGGTTGAAATAATTCATCCTGTAACACGTTCCATAGTGCTTCACAGGTTTCCTGTACAATCATTGAGACCGTACTCCGTCCCACTCTATACGCATAAGCCATGGAGCCCATTAAGTCTCCTGATGATAAGTACCTATTAATAAAGAATTGAACAAGTCAATATGATTTATTAACATAAAGTTGTTCTAACGTAGCACTGACTTACCGAAGAGTTAAATATAATCGATCCTTAGCAGAAATTGGTTCCCTGTAATTAGTCACTTGTTTTCAATTAGCGGTTGCACTCGTTGTAGTAAAGCATTAAACTTTTCCACACTCATACGACAATATTGAAAATGTACATCTTGATCACCAAGACGAATTTCATTTATAAGATTGT
>NW_020219466.1:1630-6302 GCF_003070985.1 Temnothorax curvispinosus | reverse complement strand
AATACTATCGCACGTTGTCGGCAAATGGTTATCGGCTTATGACTATGATAATTCATTATTGATATATGCTAATGAGCCCATTGAAATGTGTTCATTAATACAAAGCTATAAATACACACTTTCACGAATACATATTTATATATGTATTCCCTTGGTAAGGAATAATTGTGTCTAAATTTATGAAATAGTTGTGACGATACGCGTGTTCGTCACTACGGCCCTGACGGCCACCTAGCGCCTATTTCAACGGGCACCCCTGCGCCCGAGTGGTGGGATAGCCCGAGCGGTGGGACGGACCGAGCGGTGGGGCAGCCCCCACCGCCCTCACTCGGGGTATAAATAGGGGACTCGAGCCGACTCGAGCACCAGTCCTGTCCGACTCCTGCTTCCGACACGACCACTCTCCGAGACCGCTTCTCTAGGTTGGGTGCCCCCAACCTCGTCCTCCGTACAGGGAACGGGTGCCCCCGTTCTCACCTGGGTGCCCCCAGGGTACGGGCCTCCCCAGCTGGGTGCCCCCGGTTGGCATTACCTGCCCTCTCCTGCCTCTGGGTCGGGCGCCCCCGACCCTTTCCGCCGTACGGAAGACGGGTGCCCCCATCTTCGAGCCGGGTGCCCCCGGTGTACGGGCCGCTCAGTCGGGCGCCCCCGACTGAGCTCCTGACCGTCCTACCTGATAGATATAAGCCGCGCCTCCGCCCGCGAATCCGTAAGGCCACCGGGCCTCCGTGTTTATCCGCGAATCCGTCTCGGCTAGTTGTGAACTCGTCTACCCGTCCGCGGGACTGCCCCGCATCAACCCGAACACGTACACTGCGGCTCAGCGGAGCAATACACACACACACACACCTACACGTACGCCCTCCATCATTACTGTATCACATAGTTAGTAAGAATAAAGACTATTTAATAAAACCAACCAGTGTCTCCACGTTTTCTCACCCTGGCCTGGCGAGCGAATTCCGAGCGAGAAAACGCGAACGTTACATGGCGCCCGAACAGGGACCTGATCCGTGAGACACTGGTTCGTTCTCTCCACCTAGCCCATGACGAGTTGGATCAATCGGCTATCGAAGGCCGAGGTAACGGCCGAGTTAGAGAAACTAGGGATCGACCCTAGCGGCGCACTCGACACCCTCCGAGCCAGACTCCGCGATTTCGTGATCGCTAACCCGGCGTACGAATACCCCGTAAGGGAAGACGACCGAAAAGTGCGATGGACGACGAGCACCGGAGCATAGACTCCACTACGCCCGACCCGGCCAAGGTCATGGATCAAATCCGGAAGTGGGGATGTCACTTCGACGGAAAAGACCCACTCGCGTTCCTAGAACGAGTGGAGGAATTACGCCAGGGATACGGATACTCCGGAGACCAGCTCCTGTTAGGGTTGCCGGAGCTACTACGAGGAGACACACTCCTCTGGTACCGGAACAGCCGAGCGGTGTGGGATTCCTGGGACGATTTTCAAAGAGACTTCCGTAATCAGTTCTTGCCCCGGCGATACCGCGCACAGTTGTCGCGAGAGATCCAGGGACGGTTTCAAAAACCGGCAGAGCCCTTTCACAAGTACGCAACAGCGCTCCTTACGAGCATGCGACGAGCCGGAGGATATTCAGCGGACGACCAACTCGAACGGCTGTACGATAATATGAGCCCCGGGTATAAATACTACATCCGCCTGGATGACATTACCAGCCTGGGAGATCTGCACACACGCGCCGCGGAATATGAAGCTATTGAAGAGCAAAACCGCGAACGGAACGCCGAGCGAAAAGCTCCGGCCGCGACCCCGGCCGTCGCCAGTACCACATACAACCGGGAGGAATGCTGCTGGCGATGTAAACAACGCGGACACACTCGGCTAGACTGTAAACGGCCGGCCAAGAAGTTCTGCTCACGATGCGGCAAGGACGGTGTCCTTACCCGCGACTGTCACCCGACACCGGGAAACGCCGCACGGGCCGGGGGCGAAGCCGCCGCCTCCCGGACCCCGCCGCCGTCCGAGTAACCTACCACCCGCGGCCGCATATCTCCGTTCGCATACGACACCGCGCTATGCGAGCGTTGATTGACACCGGCTCCGAGGTGTCCTTCATCAACACGGATACCGCCCGCTACGCCGAGAGCCTCGGATTCCCGATCCGACAGGGGACAAACTCCGTCCACCTGGCGGACGGAGGTTCCACCACGATACCCGGGACCATGACGCTCCCGGTGAAGATTGGCCGGAAGGTGCTCAGGCACGACTTCCTAATCATGCCATCGCTACAGGGCGCCGTACTCATCGGCGTCGACCTGTGGGCCCGGACGGGGATCGTACTACGGGCCGCCGCGCCACGCAGCGCCACCCGAACCTCCGCATGCGGAGCCGTAGCCCAGGGATTGGCCTCCCGGACCCCCGACGAGGAGCGCCGCCTTCAGGAATTTCTGCTCACGGAACTCGCCCTATTCGAGGATATCCGCGGCCCGACCGACCGGATCTCGCACCGCATCCGGGTTAAAACCGACCGGCCCATTAAACAGCGATACCGACCCAGGAACCCGGCCATGCAAGCAGTTATCGACCGAGAGGTGGAAAAGATGGAACGCGAGGGCGTAATCGAGCCTTCCCACGGGGCATGGAGCTCGCCTATCGTGTTGGTCCGGAAGAAAGACGGGTCGTATCGGTTCTGTATCGACTTCCGACAAGTAAACGAAGTCACGGAAAAGGACGCATACCCCCTGCCGCAAGTACAGGCCACGTTGGATAAGCTGCGGGGAGCCCGATACCTATCGACGCTGGACCTGAAGAATGGGTACTGGCAGATACCGTTAACGCCCGATAGTCGGCCAGTCACCGCCTTTACGGTCCCAGGAAAAGGCCTCATGCAATTCCGGGTAATGCCCTTCGGCCTACACTCCGCACCAGCTACCTTCCAAAGACTACTTGACGAAATATTGGGGCCGGACCTAGCACCACATGTCCTCGTCTACTTGGACGACATTATCGTGGTCAGCCGCACCTTTGACGAACACCTCCGGCTACTGAGCGAAGTGTTCCGCCGCCTCCGCGAAGCGAGACTCCGTCTGAATCCGGAAAAGTGCCATTTTTGCCGGGATCAACTCCGCTACTTGGGCCACATCGTGGACCGCTATGGCCTCCGCACCGACCCGGATAAGGTGAGCGCCGTGGCACGATGGCCAGCGCCGACCACCATACGCAAGGTACGACAATTCTTGGGCATGGCCTCCTGGTACCGGCGATTCGTCGCAAATTTCTCGACGGTAGCCGCCCCGCTCACCCGCCTGACAAGGAAGGGAGTAAAGTGGACCTGGGGGCCAGACGAAGAGAGCGCCTTCGAGAGACTGAAGGAGGCACTGACCTCCGCCCCCATACTGGCCTGCCCGGACTTTGATCGCCGGTTCGTGCTCCAGACGGACGCCAGCGCATACTAGCCCAGTCAAATGGGTATTTTTCAAGGAAATAATACTAAGTGCGCTGTAACTTACATGAAAGGTGTCTTTTGGGGTTGTAATGAAAATACTAAAAGCCCACCCCCGTACCATTGTCGTAGCAAAAATGGGGGTGCAAAAAAGGTCCCAAAAATTGGTTTTTTGCCAATAACTCGAAAAGTATCGCAATTAGGAAAAAAAGTGAAGACGTGAAAGTTGTAGAGAATTAAATTTCACACAAAAAAGGTTCAGAGAAAATTTTTGTACGACCAATTGCAGCCGATCTAGATTTTTTTGAAATAATAGGTATTTCATGACATATGGAAAACACGCGAGCGCGTCGCGCATTTTTTGTCGATAGTTAGAAAATGGCGACTCAAATAAAAAAATAGTTCAAATAAAAGTTGTAGACGATTCAATTACGAACAATTTCCGTTTTTTTTTTTCGATACGATCAGTATTGACAGAGATATGAATTTTTTAAACATTTATTATTGTTGGGGATTCCCCCAATTTATTAATGTAAAATTTATATCTTAAACCGTTATATGTACTGCAATATACGTTTCGTTTGCTTCTCACGCGAAATGCTCGATAAGTTCGGAACCGCCGGAAAAAGCCGAGCCGCGCCGAAGGCGAGCGCGCGTCTGCATCCCCACGCGGCTCGCCCGACCGCCGGCCTCCCTTCCAACGAACCCGCCGCGCCGCGGTATATAAGCCGGCGCTCCGACAGGAGCCGACACTTCGTCTTATCTCCGGCTTTCTGCTGCCTTCGACGAAGCCTACCCTATCCAACTTCCTAGGGCGACACATAAAACGAGGTCCGGTGCTCCGAGTCTCGACTGAGTACTCTCAGGTGTCCCCGAACTCCAGCCTACCAAACCGACGATCACGATTCCGCGGGGTCGAGCACGCTCGGTCTCGTTGCGAGCCTTCTCGCTGTCGTGACCCCGGTGCTTAATTCGCTTCCTGCCGTATATACCTACCGCGTCTCTGTAGGCATCGGACGTTAGACCGCGCTTCGCAACTCCGTCACACCGCGACAATTGCATCCGCGATACCGTCTATCGTTTTTACCGCCTTTCATTGCGCATTTATGTAAATCGCACATCAAAATTACGCATACTACACGTCACAGCGCGCCGAGTGCATTCGCACTAATTTTTCTGTACATCTCGCGTTTCGTCAGATTTGTTTTGTTATATCGAATAAAGTTTATATGCATTGTAAATCAATT
>NW_020219466.1:1087-1530 GCF_003070985.1 Temnothorax curvispinosus | reverse complement strand
AACGGATTCGGCGATTCGTTCGGCGCGTTTATTGCGCGCTCGAACAATTATCGCGCGGTCAATATGACTGAAAAGCATTATCGCAATAAATGGTATTAAATGAAATAATAATTAATTAATTAATTATTAATATGTGAATTATGAATAATATGTACATAATTTATGATGACTTGATGAAATATAATGGTTTGCAAGTAATCCTTCGTGTCGTAGTGTCTTCCAGGGAAGAAAATTTTTTGCCCTCACTTTTTAATAATTTGTAGCATTATTCGATATTTTTACATGTTTTATTGTGATTTCAATATTGTAAACTGCTAAAAAATCTAAAATTATTCGAAATTGGTATATCTATATATATAAAGGAAGATGTCCTGACTGACTGACTCATCAACCCCCAGCCCAAACCCCTGAACCTAGAAACATGAAATTTGGAGAGTGTATTC
>NW_020219466.1:0-987 GCF_003070985.1 Temnothorax curvispinosus | reverse complement strand
AGATTCTATAATTCACCCCCGAATTTATAAATTTGCCTCTTCAGGGATTGATTAGGGCAAAATCTTGAATTATGTTTTTAAGCACTTGTATGGGTAACCTTCGTAAGCAAAAACCAAGTCGATATCTCATCGGGCTTAAAAGATATTGAGAAAGTCGTGAAAACACATTTTACCCCTTTTTACCCCCTTGGAGGTTGAATTTCTAAAAATCCTTTCTTAGTGGGTGCTTATGTCATGAAAGGAATACACTCTCCAAATTTCATGTTTCTAGGTTCAGGGGTTTGGGCTGGGGGTTGATGAGTCAGTCAGTCAGTCAGACATTCAGTCAGGACATCTTTCTTTATATATATAGATTATCTAATTTTTTTTCTCATTCGCACAACTTTTAGCTTTAATTTGCACTTTGAAACATTAAATTTCGTCAATTTGTTCGCGAATTATGAATAAAACGAGTCGTAACAGGCGTTCGTCAACAAATAATTGTTGTAAAAAAATATTTAAATAAATAATTTACAAATGTTTTTTACATTGATTTTTAGTCGAAGGTATAAAGATATTATAATAATTTTTGGGGAATTTTCCAAAGCTATTAACATTTTGAAAAACGCGTATAACTGCCCCCATACTGAAGCCCGGCTACCTGCTCGCCGCTTACTATCCGACGCCAGGACATTTCTTGTGTACTATTCGTTCTAAAAATATCGCACCGGTACTGAATGACACCTAAATGTATGCAGAATGACGTCCAATACTTGAAAAAATTTTAAAAATTTGTTAAGTACATTGTTTTTAACTTTGAAAATGCTCCAAAATTTCACTTTTCTGCAAATTCAAAATCACAAGCATTTTTAATTGTCCGTTTCATAATGCTACTTATTACAAATCGAATATCAAGGTATCAGTTTTGTAGGAAATTTTATCAGCTTTAATTTTGACCGGGTGGAATTTCTTCGTAAAATCAATAGAAAAGAAGATATATGCAAAAAA
>NW_020219465.1:0-6127 GCF_003070985.1 Temnothorax curvispinosus | reverse complement strand
ATGGATGTGATTGTGAGTGAGAGCGAGTATGTCAAAGCAGCAGTGGTGGTGAATGATCCCAGTCTCGATGTGTTGTGTGTAAGGGAGTGCTCGGATGAGTATGGCGTGTGTGTATGGCTGAAGGGAGACTTCGGCGAGATGTATGTGGTGTCCGTGTACTGCCGGTTCGGTGAGGACATCGAGCCGTACCTGGCGTACATGGACAGGGTGCGAATGGTAACCAAAGGAAAGCGTGTGCTGGTGGGTATGGATGCGAATGCCGTCTCTCCCTTATGGTACAGTAAGGGTTAGGGGCGGCAGTAGAGAAAGCGAAATGCGTGGCAGAATGCTTGAGGAGTGGATTGTCGTGAATGGTATGATTGTGTTGAATGAGCCGAGCGAGAGTTACACGTTTAGCGGACCCAATGGGGAAAGCGACATCGATGTGACTCTCGTAAGCGATGCGCTTGGGGGGTGCCGGTACGAATGGGGAGTCAGGAGCGATTGGGGTATCAGCGACTATAATGTGTTGCTGATACGTATGACCTATGGTGAGAAAGCTGAGCGGATGGAAGGTATGCGTAGATGGGTGTGTAAAGACGTGGACTGGGAGGGTTACATGAGCGATCTAGTGGAGTATGCGTCGGAGGATGCTGTGAATGTGATGGATGACTGCGACGCGGATAGCTTGGCGGAGCGCGTCACATCATGGATCCTGAGGGCGAATGATAATAGAATGAAAAGGCGAGTGTGTGGGGTTGCAAGGAAGCTTGTGTGGTGGACGAATGAGCTTGAGCGCATGAAGAAGGATGTGAGGAAGCGTAGGCGTGCCTACCAGCGAATGAGAGGGAGAGATCGAAGTCGAGTGGAAGGATGTTTGAATGTGTACAAACGTGCTCTCAGAGAGTACAAGAGAGCAATATGGAGAGTGAAAGAAGAGAACTGGAGACAGTTCGTGAGTGACAAGGGAAATCGGGATCCGTGGGGTGATGTTTATAAAGTGTGCATGGGTAAGTACGGACGTGATAGACTGAGTGCTATGAAAGTGGGTGACAGGATAACGAGTACGTGGGAAGAGAGTGCGAATGTGCTGCTAGATCGCTTCTTCCCGGACACGGGAATGGAAGATGTACGATTGGCAGAGAAAGAGATGACTGAAAGAACGTTCGAGTGGAATGAAGTGGATGTGGCTGTGAGGGCGATGAAAGTGGGTAAGGCACCCGGGTTGGATGGAATTGCGGCGGAAATGGTGCGTGCCGTTTGGCGCGCAATTCCGGGATGGCTGAAGAGAGTGTATGATGTGTGTCTGAGTACCAACTGCTTTCCAAAGGTGTGGAAGAAAGCGAGAGTGGTTGTACTGCTGAAGTCCCCAGAGAAAGTGCGGTCGGATCCCGGGTCCTACAGACCGATCAGCCTGTTGTCTGTGCTTGGGAAAGTGTTGGAGCGAATGATGGTGAATAGGCTGGAGCGATTGATGAGTGGGAGAATGTGTGAGGCACAACACGGGTTTGTGAGGGGACGTTCGACCGAGAGTGCGTGGAATAACGTGCGTGAGTGCGTGAATGGATCCGAGTACAAGTATGTGTTGGGAATCTTTGTGGACTTCCAGGGTGCATTCGACAACCTGGAATGGCCATGTGTGATTGAGAAACTGTGTGAGGAAGAATGTGAAGAGATTGGGTTGTGGAGAAGTTATTTTGATGAGAGATGGGCATGTATGATAGGAATGAATGAGGAAATGTGGAAGAGAGTGCTGCGGGGCGCACCGCAGGGGTCCATCGGTGGCCCAGAAATCTGGGTCCTACAGATGGATAAGCTCCTGTGGGAACTCCGCAGACGTGGATGTATGGCGACGGCGTATGCCGATGATCTGTTCGTGCCTGTCGAAGGACAGAGCCGGGCAGATCTGGAGAGAAAAGGGAACGAGTGGATGAGGATAATGAGCGAATGGGGTGCGAGTGTCGGTGTGAAAGTTTCAGAGAGCAAGACGGTGATGATGCTCCTGAAAGGGAATATGTCGGAAACGAGACACCCGAGCGTTAGTGTGAATGGGAAGCATGTGAGGTATGTGAAGTGTGTGAGATATTTGGGTGTGTGGATGGGCGAGCGAATGAGTTTTAAGCCGCACCTGGAGCGTATGAGACAGAAGTGTGTGAGTGTAGTAGGTAACTTGAGACGTGTGATGAGGAGCGAATGGGGATTGCAAAAGAGTGCATGGCGTGTAATCTATAAGAGTTTGTTTGCTGCGTGTGTTATGTATGGTGCGAGCGTGTGGTACGAAGCCATGGAGTACAAGTATGCGCGAATGGCGATTAATAGGTGCCAAAGAGTGGCGATGAGCGCCTGTTTGAATGTCTGTAGAACGGTCTCCACAGAGGCCATGCAGGTATTGATGGGTGGTCTTCCGTGGGACCTGGAGTGCGTGAAAAGAGGTATGACTGTGAGAATCAAGAATGGCTGGAGATTGGGTGAAAGAGGTGTTGTGAGCGAAGAGGAAGTGAGAACGAGAGATGTGGATGAGAGTTTGGAGTTGCTGAATGCTAGGCTGTATGAAAGATGGCAGAATGAATGGGATAACGGTGCGAAAGGACGAGTGACACATGGCTTTGTACGGGATGTGAGGTTTGCCGAGGCTTGTCCGGGATTTGAGCCGAGCCTATGGCTCGGCTATATCTTGACGGGTCACGGCAGTTTGAATGAGTTTCTGCATAAAAGAGGATTGTCTGAGATTGAAAGTTGTGCGTGTGGTGCTGAGTGCGAGGACTGGAAGCATGTGATGGTTGAGTGTGAAATGTATGAGGATGTTAGGAACTTGGATGAATGGGGAGTCAGAGTGAGTGAGGATGGTAGAGTGGACGTGAGCGAGGTATTGGAACGAAAGGAAAGATACGAGAGTCTGAGCAGGTTTGCGGCTTGTGTGTTTCAGCGAAGAATGAATGTGAATGCGTGAGACGTGCGAATGCGGCTTACCGGGGCCGGGTCTGCAGGAGACCCAACCGGGAGTGGCCTCGGCTGCGAAGATCCGACCAGTGATCTAGACTGGTACCACGGGGACCGGTCGCCCAAGGAGCTTGCTCCTGCCGGTCGCGGGTAGGACCATCGTGGTGGCAGTGGTTGAGCCAAATGCTGGCTAGGATACCCGAGTTCATGAACTTGAGTGTCCGACGGGTGAGCTTGCGTCCCCACAGCTCGGGTGCCAGCCTGCTTAGCTGGTAGAGCGTGGATAGTCGCTCGCCCCGACCAGTGGGTTGCCGCGGGATCTTGTAATTCTGCGGTGCACTGGTAGTATCGACCTCGGTCGGTACGCGCTGATTGGGCGTATCCCAATCCCGCGCCCATGGGGGACGTGTGGATGAGGCTCCACGAGCAGGTGCCGCACGTTAAATCAAACGACATATTCTGTCCCTATCTACTATCTAGCGAAACCACTGCCAAGTAGAAGACATTTTTTCAGCTAGATTAGTGCCTATAGTACATAAAAATTTGTTGAAAGTATTTGTAAGGATGCAGTCCCATTAAGCACGGATCGGAATGACGGATCGGATTTCTCATTAGAATTGACTAGAATTGAGCGGTTTGTTCCAGTTCCGTTCCGTAACAGTTTTCTCTACCAGTCCCATGTAGCAAAAACGGATCGGAACATCGCTTTGGTCGCAGGTAAATGTGCCTTATTCGTCGATATTTTGTTATTTTGATGCGACTGAAGCAATAAACATATATTATTTGTGCAATTATTATCTTGCCGATAACATTGTTGCGAGTACTCTGAAATACTGAATTGTAGGAGTAAAAAATATTTTGTAACCAGATTCCGTTCCGTTTTTGCTACATGGGACTGGTAGAGAAATTTTTTACGGAACGGAACGGACATGCGTGATTGAGTTGACAGAGAAAATGTCACAAAAAACGTAAACAATTTTGCGATTAACTTATTATTATAAGACAGAAACTCTACTTTTTTTCTAAGAATTATAAATAAATACAAGATCGTACATCTCAATGTTTTCAACTTTACATACACATATATGTATAATGTAACAACGAAACATTCATTTTTTTAAACCCGAATATGAACTACTCGTCAGGTTTTATTGAAATAGAAATAAATGTTTTATTTGTTTATTACGTAATGTATAATGTATTGGTAGAAAGATAAAAATGTAATGATAATAGTACAAAATATAATAGAATAATAATACGAAAAATTTTGTCGCCTTTCATGTTTCGCCCCCGCTAATTCTTCGTCTTCTGTCCTGTGAACGAGACGCAGCAGCTCTACTTGCATTTGCCTTCTTCGAAGATAACACAATCTACGCAGGATATCTCCCAACTGCTCCAGGAAATTGTCCACTGCATCCTTCTTCGGCTAATTTTCGCGAAGTAACCGATGCAATATGTTGTTATGCAGTGCCTGCACATCGTGGGATCGTGCTGTCTTCCTGTAATACAAAAAATTCCATTTAATGCATTCAAAGTAATGAATTTTCCTACATTTTCATACATTGTTAAACAAAGCTGATTGTCCATGAAAAAAGCAACACAATTATAATACGAAGATGTATCAATTATTTATGAAAATGTATGAGACGTGTGTCGATTACCAATTATTCAAAATTAGCTCACTTTTTTTTTACTGGTCTACAATTAGCCCAATTTCCCGTTCTTTCAGGATTGTCTGGCGTGCTACAAGTTATTGGAGAAGACACATTACATTCCTCTAATTCCAAATCGTTCAGGATCCGTGCATTATCTTCATCGCGACATATGTTCTGTGGTAGAGAGCTTGTTGTACTAAAATTGAACAGCAAAGATATGTAAAAAAGTGTACTTTTTTATATATTAAAGCCTATATATGGAGGGGTAAAAGCCATAGTGCAAGTGGTGTAAGTTAAAATTTTTAAAATATTGATTTGTGTACATAGATGCAATCTGTGCGATATATAAATTGCATCTATGCACACAAGTCAATATTTTAAGAATTTTAACTTACACCACTATATTGCTTTTACCCATCCATATAAGACAAGATATTACGTACGGGGTTTCTTGTGCAGCCTCGTCTAGAAATTGCATCCTTGAACAGAAGCGGAATGTACTTTTCTGGCGGATGTTCCGCTTCCGCACACGATTCGCTGCGTACGTAACCTTTCATTTTTTTACGAGCTTTTGAATAGCAGTCCCTCAGGTATGTCCATCGAGATTTCACTTACGCTACATCTTTAAAACCTGAAAATTCCTAGTTTAAATAACTTTAGAGGCGGAATTTAGAGGCGGGATTCTGTAAATCCTTAACGAGTTTCGATATCATTGCGCAGCTTTTTAACATATATAATACCTGCGCATATATAATACTAAAACTGTCGGAGTTATGAAATCCCGCTACAACTCGCTTACACGAATACAAACGTACATATTTAGCCCATTTGCGAGTGCACATTAAATATACATTTATGAGTACATAAAACAAAGTAAAATGATAATATATATATATTACCAAGATTATTAAAGACTTCATCCCACAATTCTCATCGTACACAGGAGCTTCGCTTTTGAACTGGCAACTTTTGATTCCATAGACCTGGTCTCTGCTCTACGGCATCGATGAGCATCTCGTCCATGATGTCTGCCGAGTATGAAGTAGACTCATTGCTACTCTCCGATGGTAGTGCGTCTCTCTGCGTATTTTCTCCTATTTCCTTCAACTCTGTTTACACATAAATTATATACTTATTAAATATATTTAATTTTTGCAAACAAATGTTGAAAAATATTTGCTTTCAAATAAAATTACTCATTGTAGCACGCCCCTTCTCGTCGACAACGAGGACATGAATACTTTCATCATAGCTTTTGAAGCACTTATGGGGGCTTGAATCTCCGCACAGGATCCGTACATTATCTGCCCACAGTAACCGCATTTTACAGCCTGTAAATATCAAACACATGTATAACTACATGAATCGCATAATATTTGATATGTTGTTCGTATTAAAAATATCTACGTGCCGAAAATCATGCGGTTAAAACCATATGGAAAAACAATGTGGTAAAACCACATTGTGAAAAAAATCCACATATATGCGTTCAATAATATAAAAAAAGTATTACTATCATGTGGTTTGTCGACATGTCCACAGATTTTGTCAAT
>NW_020219464.1:0-4723 GCF_003070985.1 Temnothorax curvispinosus | reverse complement strand
TGCGCAGCTCAGGGACGGCTCAACATGACGGAACCCGCAAAGGCGGGAACGGGCGGTACGGAGATCACGACGCCGCTGCTCGAGGTACCATCGGCTCGCACATCGGAACGCCAAGCCTCACCCGTACGCTTGTCTACGGAGCTCATCTTAAATGAACCGACTGGCTACGATGCGGATTATTGGCGACACGCTGCCAACTTGTGCAAAGGACACGTCATTAGAGAAGATTTTCTACATCTCAATGCATCTCGAAGAGGCGAACAAGGCGTTTCTCAAGGAGCATGCATATCTTGAAGCCTCACAGCCGTCGACGCTCATTCAACAGCAAAGCGCACGTTGACAGCTCAGCATGTGGCAGCTCAATCGACCCGCACGGCAGCATCTAATTTACCCGTGCGATTGTTGCAACGGCACTCACTTCATTGTGATGTGCACGTAATTTAGGGATCTTTCAACAGGCGATCGACAAAAACTAGTCATACCACGGAGGTTTTGGTTCAAATGCCTCGTCCGCCACAACGGCCACTCATGTAACGGCTCACGGGGGTGCAAGAAGTGCACCAACCGACACGATGCTGCATGAGGCTCATCAGTCGAACTCATCAACGAAGCCGATCACCAGCTCAGCTGCGTCAGCTCAATAGGAAGATGGTGCAATCGTCGCTCACTCATCTTTGGCCCGCTCATTACACTCAACATTACTCGCTACGGCCCTGGCTCCGTTCAGCTCATCTGTTCATACTCAATGCGTATGGCCTCTCATTGATTCAGGTTCAGAACTTACCTTTGTTTCAGAATTTCTCGGTCGCCAGCTCAACATCACTCTTCATTATTCCGTCATTCTCATCACGGGAATTGGTGGCGAAGAAGGCGACGCAAACTCGAGGAGTTGAATGCTTACGCTCCGCCCACTTCACTCAAGAACAGACGTCATTATTTAAGCTCACATTCTGCAGACGTTAACAAACATCCTGCCATCCTTCAACGTTGCACCACAGGAATGGCCGCATCTCACCAAGTTAACCTTGGCTGGTCTAGATTTTCTGACACCACGGCCAGTGGATATCATCATTGGAGCTGACTCATATGGACAGATCATCAAGCCCAACATCAGCAAACGAGATACATTGATGCCAATTGCGCAGCTCTCTTCGGATAGCTCGTTCTCGGACCTGTTAATACATCATCATCGGCAATTGCCACCGTGCATCATGCCTCCGTTCGGGAGGGAGAAGATGCTGTTGACGACTTGCTGGCGAAATCTGGATACAAGAAGAAGAGCCTGCGAGCAACAATCTTGATCTTACTCCTGACGAGCAAGGATGTGAAGAACATTTTAAGAGTACTACTTCACGGGATTCAACAGGTTTACGAAGAAGACACTCACGAGATGACAACTATCGACGTCTGTATCATCAGCTTATAATACTCTATCAAGAGCTCAATCACATAAAGAATGCTTCAACCGTTTCCAGTCAGCTCACACAACATTATTTGCCACATCACGGAGTGCTCAGACCAGACAGTGCAACCACAACATGACGTGTGGTATTTAATGGCTCGAGTGCATCTACATCCAGCCGCTCACTTAATGATCTCATGCACACAGGAGCCAAGCTGTATTTCGACATCACCGATGTCTTGCTCTGAATTCGACAAGTTCGGCACTTAGTTGCCACTGACATCACCAAAGGGTATAGGCCGATCAACGTGCATGAAAATGACTGAAAGTTACAACGGACTCACTGGATAGATGAACAACTCAATGAAGTGCCATATCATCTAACAACGGTCGATGTGTTGATGACAATTCTGAAGGCGACGACACCGTTCAGCAGGTAGTCAATACTGCTCAACGGACTTATGCATGGCGGGCGGCTCCCATCAGCAAGGTAGCACGCGACTCATCAAGACGGACTCACTGCGGTTCAAGCAGAACAGGACCAGGGCTCACAACCTACATTGACGATTGCTTAACCAAAAACTCGGATTACGATGGCTTTCCAAGAAGATTCATTCACATTCTCAAAAAGGATCTCGTCGCACACCAAACGCCTCGCTCGGTCTGAAGTGGCTCAGATGCTCGATCCATTGGGCTTTGTATCACCAGTGGTGATCAAGGCGAAGATGCTCTTGCAGGAGCTTTGGCTACATGAAGTTCCAATGGGATGAACCACTGCCATCCCAGCTCTCATCACGGTGGCTCATTATCAGAAAAGAACTCACAAGCTTGATCAAGCTCTCAATACCTCGGTGGTACAACCAAGGTAGCACCTCTCAAACCACATGGAGTACCTCGTCAATGGAATTTCACGGCTTTTCTGATACTTCTCAACTGGCAATGGCTGCAGTCGTATTTATCACCGTCCACGGCTCAAATGGTACCACGATTTCATTGGTGTGCTCCAAAACAAAGGTAGCACCGCTCAAGCGGCTCACCATCCCGAGACTTGAACTCACCGCAGCTCTGCTGCTCTCAAGACTCATGCAATACGTTCAAGCCACACTGAAGTTCAACGTCACAGCAACTCACCTGTGGACGGACTCTGTTGTGACACTCACGTGGATCAAATCTCATGCATCGCGCTGGAAGGATTTCGTGAGAAATCGGGTCTCAAATTCAAGAGCTCACTGCGAACGCACATTGGAAATACGTACCAGGTACGTCCAACCCAGCCGACTGCGCCTCACGAGGATTAAACACTGCTCAACTCCAAAGCCACTCATTATGGTGGACGGGACCACCGTGGATACTCACCCCTGAAGCTTGGCCATCTCAACCCGCACTTTCGGACGAGTTGAGCACGCATGAGGCTCGTCCTGGCATTGCGCTACATGCGGCCGCATCTCAACCGGACTATCACTGGGACCTGATATATAGGTACTCAACACTCAACAAGTTATTGAAAATAACAGCTCTTTGTTTCAGATTCATATCGCTTCTGGGAAAACACCGTCGCAAGCCACTGGACTTGCACTCAGCTTTGGAAGAGGCCAGACTCTTCTGGATTAAGGCTACTCAAGCGGCATACTTCACGCACGAGATCAAGATGCTCACGGCCAACTCGAGACTACCAACTGCTTACGCATTCAGTCGATTGACTGCGTATATAGACGCTCAAGGGATCATCCGAGTTGGCGGCCGCCTCAACCAATCAGCACTAGATCAAGACAACCAACATCAGGCGATTTTACCTCGCCACTTCTCAACCTTAATCATCGCTCACGCCCATTTGCGCACCCTGACTAGAGGAACTCAGCTGACATTGGCTCATGTCAGGCAAAGCTACTGGATCATCGGCGGACGGGCTCCGGTGAAGTCTCATATTTTGCGGTGTGTCGTGTGTGCTCGGCAGAGGGGGATCCGTGCTCATCAACTGATGGGCCAACTACCTCTCTCTCGGGCCACGCCGTCACGTCCGTTTACTCACACAGGAGTTGACTATGCCGGACCGCTCACCATCAAGACATGGAAAAGACGAGGTGCGAAAACATACAAAGGATGGATCCGTGTGTTCGTCTGTTTTTCCACCTCCGCAGTTCACCTCGAAGTAGTCAGTGACTACCCATCAGAAGGATTCATAGCAACCTTCCGGAGATTCTCAGCTAGAAGGGGAATTGCTCAGATCATGTATTCGGACTGCGGGACAACATTCATTGGAGCAGACGCCGCGCTTAAGAAAATGTTCATCCAGGGCTCTCAAGAACATCACGGATTGCTAAAGTTTTATAACTTACTGAAACAGGACGGGAGTTCAACCCACCAGGCACACTACACATGGGGGGCAAGTGGGAGGCGGTAGTAAAGTCTGAAGTTTCATCTGAGACGGATTATCGGGGAGACTACTCACGACGGAAGAACTCACAAAGTTGCTTACGCAAACCAAGGACATTCTCAACTCGCGGCACTTAGAACCGCTGAGTGACGACCCTGGAGACGTCTCAGCGCTCACACCAGGTTTATCGCTCTTTTTAGGCACAAAGGTCGGCTCATTATCTGCAACGCCAGCAGGCGATATCCAAGTGGCATCATCCTAACAACAACATCAAGATGGGTTCCATCGTGCTGCTCACCGACGAACGCTCTCCACCGTGCAAGTGGCCACTCACCAGAGTACCAGTTTTGCACCCCGGCAAGGATGGACTCACCAGGGTGGTTACCCTCAAGACGGCCACCACGACACTCAATCGGCCAAGTGCCAAGCTCGCCATATTACCCATTTCAACCAAAGGAAGGATCAAGAGTAAGGAATCATCAACAAGGTTGCTGATGGCGGGCGGAATGTTCGAGATTCCGTTAACGTTGCGCCGTCCGATCAGATGGCAGCATCGATCGGGTATCGACTCCCGATCACCGCGGCAGCTTGCGCACGCACGGGCGCGCTCATCGCCAACGTCTTCCTCGCGAGATTCGGAGTCGGAAAAATGGCCGCGCAGTGATTAGACGCACGACGTGTGCTCTGTGCATTTTCGATTGTGACTACACATTGAAGTGCCCACCGTAGTGATTACAACAGCTGCCGAGATACTGCATTAACATGTAAAGCGACCGCTCATCCAGCTCTACTCGGGTACATCAACACGACGACTCAGGCTCACATGTGCGCGAGTGCCGACCGCCACGTGTTTCACCGGCTCACGGGCGATTCATCGAAGAGGACGGCAGTTAATATAATTGCCTCTCATTTACTCAGACTATATATACATCTCATTTTGTTCACCG
>NW_020219463.1:0-2254 GCF_003070985.1 Temnothorax curvispinosus | reverse complement strand
TCGCATCTAAATACTCCGGTAGATTGATCGATTAACTGAAATTAAATTCAAGTTTTACAGTAACTCGTATTTTGTTAAATAGCTTAAAAATATATCATGAATCTTCATTTTATAAATTCTATTCGTGTCGCGTACTATTCACCTTCTTCTTGCAACCATCTACGGGACACGCCTTGTAGATGGCATTTTCCACGCGAATCATGTTAACGATCGCCACCACTGTAAATGAATCTGGGAGATTCATTTTTTCTCCCAATCGAGCTTCGGTCGCCTCCTGGAAAGTGCACAACGGCGCGTTGAAGTCACCACTTCCACCTGCTCTAGACAATGATTTAGCGTTCTCCGAATGGCCGACTGCAGTGTACCATCCGCGCAATCTGAAATATGTATCATATAAATGTTATACTGTGTTTTTATGTAATTATATTGGATTTCCAAAATTATATATTCACAACAGCATATTTTCAAAGAAATTTAGAAACGCCAATCTAAATAACAATAAATTCTAATAAAAGACATAATTAAGAAATTAATTAACGTTAAAAATTACATAAAGAGCAAACGTAAAATGAGGTTATTTCTCTCAATTACAAATAAATTTTAATTATAATTACGAAGTTAGAATTGCCTTAATTCAGAATCAGCTTGAATATACCTGTGTGCTTCAGGAAGATCAGGATCCTTTTCAAGTACGGAGGAATTTATAAGGGATAAATTTTTTCCACCATTAAATTCGCCGATACGCGCTCCTTTAATGGCTAAGATCGGATTATTAGAACCATCAAAGTCCTCGGCTTGCTTTCCCCACAGTGTAACGCACACCTAACAGACAATTTTGTTTATTCACCCGTAATAGCAAAATGTTAAAATCTGTCAATAAACTGCTCACCATTGTGCCGCTGTCATCAACGATATTAACATCTCTCTTCAAGAGCTCTCGGCCGGTAGTTCGTTGCATAATATGTTGTACATCGTTGAAAGTTGTAACGACGCCCAAGACATCTATTACAAATGAATCATTATACCCATAATTTTCAAATTAATCCAATTATATATTTACCAAATCTTATTTTATATCATATTTCAAATTTTCAAATTGTTATTTATTATCGTATACAGTAAAACTTTAATGCAGGGCGATTTGCAATTGATACTTAGAGATAACATTTAATTGCCATTTAGTTCAGAGATAAGATTATAACAAGAAATAAATGTTGTCAATTGATATAGATAAAATTATCGAGGATACACATTAACGATGAAAAAAATCATTTGATTAACGTAACCAATGTTTAAGATTCAATTAGCTTTTATTACTGTACCTATTAAGACATTTTTTTCTTTGTTTTCTACTTGACTTATGGGACAGAAGTTAAACTGCAACGTCGGGATGTCATCACTGTTTTCGTGGCAAGGGACGATCTCTGTATCGCCGGTCATCGTCATCTCGTAATCGTTTTTCAACATATTAAACTGTTTGTTCGCTGCCTTCAGTGTGCACCGCGAGATATAATACACATTTCCAGGCTGTATAAATAAAAACACTCGACAACTTAATCCTTCATGGAGAAAAAGTTTCATATACCCATCGTTGATTTCAGTCATATGACGCGTACCTCTATCATGTCATAGAACTTGTCGCATAGATCTCTGAATGCGGTACATCGAATTTCGCCGCTTTCATCGATCAGATCCATGGAAAAAAGCTTGCCTTCTCCACGGGAGTTGCTCCATGTTCTGATTGGAGACTTATTAGTCACACGAACTTTGATCACCCATCTAAATACAATTTTATCATTGTCCCTCCATCTTCAATGACGTGTATTTTTAAATATATTTTATACAGAATAGAATTCTCTTACCTGTTTTGGTAAGGACTTAATGCAGCGATTGGTGTAGTAGATATATCAGAAGAGGCATAATGATTTGAAGAACTCCTTTTGGCTGCACCATCTATTAGCAAAACAGATTTTAAAAAATCCATTCAAAAAAATATTGCAAACACAAGTTAATTGGTAATTTATTCTAGACACAATTGGCGCAAGCCAACGATATACTCACTAGTTGGAAAAGGAGAACTTGCAGCTGTGGATGTAGATGTGGATTCAGCATCTGATTTAATGTCTATATTAGTTGGATTGCCTATCTTGTACCCAACTTCACTGCCAGAAACCAACACCTCGATACCCAATATCAGTATCACGCGTCTAATAGAAAAAAATATGCTTGACACTTGAATTATTTACTTATTTTA
>NW_020219462.1:0-7985 GCF_003070985.1 Temnothorax curvispinosus | reverse complement strand
ATTGTTATAAACAGTATATTCTTTCGTTTTATTTTTTTTATATTATTTTATTTTTTGATTCTTTTACCTTTATATGTTTATTCGATTTTTCCTTCTCTTTCTTTCATATACGCTATAGCTAAGGAAAACTTAATTTATTCAGTACTATTATGTTTAAGGCAAATTAATTATACCAATAAGTTAAATAAATAATATAAGAGCTATGCACTTAATTGCGTATTTTGTTGTATTCCAATATTAATGATTGCTGTATTACAATACTAATATTGTATAAAGGCACGTAAAAGAATAATTACGGGCAAATACTTTTTATTCCTTCAATTTTTTCTGTGGCATAAATCCTACGTGGCATAAATACTACTGGAGTTACCCTAAATAATTTTTCTTTCTTCTTTCCTGATTATTTATCTTTCTTTTTTATGCCAATGCTTTAAATCTCATATTTGAAAAACAACCTTGATACATTTAAAAGAAAAAACATACAAAAAATTAAAATTCTTTTATTTTTTTTTTTAAATATCTTTCCCCTTCCTTCTTTCTTTCATTATTATTTCTCTTCCTTTTTTCACACAATGCTTTAAATTTTGTTATGTTCTCGTTACGCATAAATTCATGTATAATGAGAAGTAACCTTATTATACATACAGTCATTACTCATTGTAATACATTTCTACAAAGAGTAAAAATAAAAACCACTTATTGAAAATAAAAAAATAACACAAAGTATCATTTCTAAAAAATTAAGAATAAAGATTATACTAAAAATGATTTATAAAATTTATCTGAGAAACAAATATATTGATCCATACATCCAAAAGGATATATTAATTGTATCTTCTACGTACGTAACTGTCAAATGTCAAAATATCACCATTTGCGACAGCCACAAATTGAAATAACTGGTAAGTATCAAAATCAAAATCGAGTTTCGAGACAACCGCGATCAGAATTGCGGAAAATTACATCATCGACAATTTATATTTCAGAATTTTATATATATATTGTATTTTACTAAAAGTATCGTTTGTTTCTTGTTTGCTAAAACGAACGCAAATGTGCCATTTTTCTTTGAGAAGAATGCGAAATCTGCCATTTTCTTTTGAGAAGAATACAAAATGAGCAATTTCATTTTAATTCTTTACTTGTTTGATTTTAAACTTGTTATATAGGGAAACATTTCAGCAATCTTGCAATATTACCTTTGCACTTTTTTCTTTCAAAGTAAAAAAATATTATAAAGATAAAAATATCACATCCAATTCAGTTTCTAGAAAGATTTGATGCCTTTATTTTTTCATTTAGACGTCTCTTCTATAAGTAACAAAGTATTTCATTTGCATTCACACACGGTAATTCGTTTATATTTCATTGCAAGAAAATGATTTAATATTTTCTAATATTATAAGATATATATTTTGCCATATATTTTTTATTTTTTCCCATAAAGATCCCTAGTATATCCGCGCGATGGATCGTCTAATAACTTGAGTGAGATGTAAAGATATTTGTGAATAAAACAAAAATAAATATCACAGCTGCAACCATGTTCTTCTCTTAATAGTTTTTATTGATCTATCAGTGATAGTTTCCACCAATAATTTGTCTATTGTTAAAATTTGATTCATATTAAAAGTCTGTTATATAATTGATTTTATTTCTCCGACATGGAATTCATTATGTTCGCTTTGAGTATATATACTCGCTTCTCACTTGATCTCTATACACATATATATAGTCTAATCTGTAAACCAAATAGGATTGACAGAGCATAAAGTAGACGATATTTTTTTAAATAATAATGTTTACATAAAGAATATTTATAAAATGTCAACCATGTTGTGAAAATGTGAAACAACTCTGGTGGCGAAAAATATGGTATATAATATATTCCATTTATTACAAAGTAGGGAAAAATGTGTAGATTTTTAAGAATTGAAAAAAAAATTAATTTTTTTAACGTCACGTTACGCTACTTTGAATATAAACAAACATTTATACGTATATGAAAAAATTTGAAAACTTTCAATATATTGAGAATAAAATACATTTTTTTTTAATATTCAAATAATAATTTCTCCATTTTATTTTTATATAGCAACTCTGCGAACAAACTTGTGATTAACTTGATTGAAAATTAATTTATAATATGTACACAGTAATGTCTGCGGTACTTTGGATATAATTACGTGGATAAAATTATTAATTCTTTTTGAAAAAGAAAATTAAAAAAGAATTACATTAAAGCAGTTGAATAGCAGCGTAACAACATTGTTGAATAGCAGATGAAAGTGTAATTCCAATTATACAATTGTACAATTTATAATTATAATTTCGTGTATTTAGCAAAAAAATATAATACAAATATATGATACATTGCATATGTATAATGTATATTGTACTACATGTATAATACATTTATGGCAAACTTATTATATGCTCACATAATAAAAAATTGAATAAAAAAGTATAAAAATATACGATATCGCAATTAAAAAATTGTTCACATAAAAACTAAAGTCGCAAAATAAAAAAAGATACGTAGAAACGTAAAATTTGGACTTATTCATTATATTATGGCCTGATTGTTTTCATAAGTTTCTGCAGATTTCCTCCAAATTCATCAGTCGTATTTATGAAACATTGTTTCGTTGTATGTTGTTTCGAGCCCAAATGTGCACGAAGATTTAAGATACCATTTATCTCCGTTAGACACAATTTGCAGTAAACTGGTGCATTGGTCGTCTCAAGCGGGTTTCTGTGCACGCAGAGAATACAAAATATTAACATTATATTTATATCAATATAAAAGATATTATTTTCTTTATATATTTAGAATGATCCAAATTCTATGGAATATATTTAAATTGATTATCAAACGTTTTAAAGTTTGTGTGAAAGAATTTTTAAATAAATTGTTAGTAACGAGACATTGTATTTGATTGTAGGGCTGCATTTCGATATTCACTGCAAGTACTGAAAATTTATAGTTTACACGTTAAGCACACTATAGATTTTTAGTACTCGCAGTGAATATCGGAATGCAGCCTAAAGCGTTTTCCACCAAGTACACAATATAAAGAAAATGTTTTATTTTTAAAAATATAATTTTATAATTTTACTGATTTACTCTAGATGATTAAAGTAAAGACGTAATAATGTACTTACTGATAAGCTAAAGCCTCCAATTCCAACGAATTACTGATTATTTCTTCAAGTTTATTGAGTGTATCGGTTTTCTCATTCAATTCCAATGCTTTGTGTAAACCGTATATATTATTTGTACTCAAAGTTTCCCGAGCAGGCACGAGAAATAGAGTCTCGTCGTATCGATTCCATTTGTTAAAATTACCGACTGGAATTGGTTCTATCTTCTTACGAATCTTGTATATCACATCTTTGAACGCATTTTTAATTTGATTCTGACAATTTATAGTCGTATCACGATGAGCCTCGTCGTCTACAATATCATTTCTATTAAAGTTCATTGCAACATTCATCCAATGACGAAGCTTGTTAATCTGCCAACAGAAGGTTTACAATTCATGTATATTGCAAACAAAAGAAACGTTTCAGATAAAATATATCTGAGTATATCATAAATGTAAAAATTTTGAATATTAGACGTACCATTCGCAAATCGTTCATCGTAAACTCGACGTCAAATATAATTTCCAGATCATGGTCCGGAAACAAGCTCTGTTCCGTAATGCGATTGCATCCCAATCCACACAGAGCGCCTGTGTAATAAGTGCCCATTGGACTACGTCGCAGTTCTATGCGCGGTGCAAAAGTTAAATTGACGAGCGACGCGAGATCATCAGGCGTAGTGGGCAAGAGGGTTGTGTTTCGTAGAATCAGTTGCGACATGTTCTTGGAGTCTTGTGAGATGTTTTGCGCCACCAGGAAAAGTTTTTTCTGACTCGCCGGACAAGGGTCGAGTAGAACGGAGTTTACCGATGTGAAGTCTATGGTTATTATTTTAACCATTTTGTTTTTTATCATATGGGTCAGGCGAACTTCTGCCGGCGAAAAGGGACCTTGTAATTTTACCTTACTTCGATATTCAGAATCTTTTGGTAAATCTGGATATGGCTTTTCGTCGTACATGTCACGTTTGTACGGCGATTCCTCCGAATTGAAAGGTTTGAGACAGAAATGTTCCGTATTCCTTTGAGAGCCAAAGTTCCTCGGCTCGGTGACGAGCATCCGTCTCGTTTAATAACTTTATTTCGATCTGGTTCCCACAATGCCTCATCTTGACACAATCTCGAACAAAAGTATTATCGTTTGGTTGGCGATTCTTCGGCTCATGTTGAATATAAACGTGGCTTGATCCGTCAAAGGACACAGTTATGTTTTTCGGATTTTTGAGTCCCATACGCTGTCCAAAGATCTCCTGAAATCTCTTAGAGTACAGTGATCCGGGGTGTTTCAACGGCCAGCCGTGTAAGACAACCGTCGTCGTCGGATCGCGGCCACCCAATGTCCTCTCTATATCCCACTTGAGATCATTTATGTTATGTGAGAATTTTGTAAAATAATTAGGATAAAATGCACCGGCGATTATAAATTTAAGTACAAAAGTACGATCAATACAGAGGCTCTCCCAAGTAATTTTCTCGGAACCCATTGTTTCTATTATTCCAAATTTGCGCAGATTTTCTGTTATTTCGCGTATATAGACGTCCATCTCGCGTAGCGATCTCACGCGAAGACCATGTCTTCGCGCCCAATCTTTTTCCTCGTTAGGACTGTTTATACGGCGACTTGCTTTATTGTTTCGCCACACTTTAAAGGCGTTCAAGTGTGCTATGCTATCGCTTTGGGAATTGTTGGCCCAATGCAGTTTCTCGTGATAGGTTGACTCCATATTGGAAAATCCGATATTGAATATATTCTTAACAGCCATGCTAGCTGCAAGAATAATCGCGTCTGACAGAAAAGATGGCCCAGCACAATTAATTTGGTCAGGTATATGTCTAACGGGAGGCTGGCCATTACACGACCCAATGATGTCAAGTCCCCATCAAATTCTTGCATTCCTCTACGTAATGCGCCAACTTCCTTCAATAGTAATATAGTCTCCTTTATATTACTGAGATTAGGTGGATCCAGAGAAAGAGCAAGGAGAGCTTTCGGCTCGCCCATATCCAGCACTTTTGTCTTGAGAATGATATTTGTGAGCGGAGCCCTGAGCATTTTCGGAACAGATTCTTTCGGTAGAACTTTCTGAAATTTTCAAAATAATGTAACTTACAGGTTTTGCGAAAGATCAAGATCAATTGATTTCAATGTAAAGTCTATATTTACCTCGTAAAATGCTTTTGGCACCATTCTGTATACTTTACCATCCATCACGCGGCCTGTACGACCGGCACGTTGTTCACAATTGGATTTGTTTGCCCAACAAAGTTGCAAGCATTGATAATTAGTTCCAGGCTCGGTGACGAGCTGTTTTGTCATGCAAAAATCAATCACTGAAAACAAAAGTGATAATTATATATCTATAGATGGGTAGAATGAATTTATAGATATAATTAGTCTGACGAAAAAATATTATTTACAATCTCAACGATTGACCGACAATATACATACCGTATTTAACATCGGGTACGGTAATGCTGCTTTCAGCAATGTTTGTCGATAATATAATACGTCGATAATATTTTGGTGGCTTCTTAAATATATTTTGCTGCTCTTCGATCGAGATTAACGAATGTAAAATAATTATATCCCAATTTGCATCTTCGTGTTTTGATGACAGAAATGCAGTACGTAACTCTTCAATTTCGCCGAATCCCGGTAAAAACACTAGCACAGTGGCCCTTTCGTATTCATCACTATCATTCTTTTTGTCAATACTATCGAAAACACGTATAATACGTGCGGCAAACTCCGCCATCTCAGTCGTAATTTTCGGCTTCTTATTGTCTACTTTAGGGATCTGTTGGAAAAAACACAATATATTTTTCATACGATTGCTTCTCTCTATTAATCGTATTCAATTGTATTTTGATCATATAAGAAAATGTATACTCACCTTGCCCAAATTCCCCATCTGGTCTATGTAATATATAAAAATATTGTAAGGGCTGCTCTTGGATATATCGATGATTGACGCGGGTACAAGTTGATTTGCCATAGGCGTTGAGAAATACATGGAAAATTTGTCTACGTCGATCGTCGCGGACATTAGTATTACTTTAATTGTCGTAGAATTTGTACGTAATAATTTTCTCACTACGAGCATAAGAAAATCCATGTCTCCGTCGCGTTCGTGCACCTCGTCCAATATGATATGAGTGTAGTCCATCATGTGCTTCTTATTCACGAGTCTGTTTAAAAGCACGTCAAGCGTGCAATACGTTATGCGAGTGTCGCGGCTTACATTCTTCTTCAAGCCTATTTCATATCCTACAATTGTACCAATGGGCCATTCTCTATCCGCGCTGACTCGTTTCGCGACGCTCAGAGCGGCAATGCGTCTCGGCTGCGTTACTGCAAGATACAAACATATTCCATGTATCACATCACATACAATGCTAATAAAATTAAAGTAATATTTTGTTGGATGCTTTGGGGAATGCACTCTAAATCCGATGAGATACCTATGATGTTGCAAGGTTGGTTATTTTCATATGCATCGTTGAGAATAAATTGTGGCACTTGTGTTGTTTTCCCACAGCCTGTAGAACCGCGAATGACAACGACAGAATTGCTGGCGATCATGGATACAATCTTGTGTCTCATAGAGGAAATTGGTAAATTACTGTTGGGCTGATAGGCAAAGTTGTACTGTTGATAAAATCGAGCAGTATTTTGTTTGAGAATTGCTGTGTCTCCAGACACCTCCGAAATATTGTCCATATCTTTTTTTTTTAAGTACATAGTTCTTTTCAACTACAAGGAACGATAGGAAAGATATAAATAAAACGAACAAAATACAGACTGCAATATTATATCACATATCTTAATGCTAATCACCTGCATGTAGTCGTCCTCATCTTTTTCTACATATTCCTTTACGTAGCTCGTTTCGGCTTTCCTAATGTTGTCGTCAGCATGACGACCTAATTTTTCATCAATTATTACATATTTTTCAACCTTCCGAATAGTAGAAGCTGACATTTTTGTGCCGAATGATTCGAGTGATTTGTATTCTTTCATAATACGGTGCATCCAATTGTTGTTATTCATTGTTGCAATCTATCGGACCTGTAATTAATATTATATACTATTGAAAACATGCTAAATCAAAGCATTTATACAAACTTGTAAAAATTTTTATTAATTTTGTACACTTTTAAAAACTTTTGTAAAATTTATGATATATATATATATATATATATATATATATAATTGTTAATACTCAGGGTGCCTCCCCAGCATGCAAGACGGAATTTCGGAATCATTCTGATTGATTAGTCTCATGAGGCTAACCACAAGCCTCATGGGACTAACCAATCGAATAATTCTGAGATTCCGTTTTCCGAGATTCCGTTCTGTATGGGGGGAGGCACCTTCAAACAAAATTTATTACAAAGTGTCAATTTTATCATTTTGTTTCAATTAATATTATTTTTCACGACCTCAAGACTAGAATATTTTTTGTTGCAACTTGCAACTCAAAAAATTATGTGGCGCATATTCACATTTTGATTCAAACTCAAACTTGTTTCTTTAATCATTATATATTATATGCAGAATAATTTTTGAAACAAATAAAAGTTAACACTATTTTTATTAAATAAGAAAAAGCAAGTTCTGCATCTGTTGAGATCTTGGAATCAAAGCTGAAAAATTGTCGTAACAATTACCAATATTCTATCGTAATTATAGGTCATGTAAGGATTGACGATAGTGCGTATCGTATCGCACGTCGTATCCGTCGTGTATGCGACGCGATCAAAAAATTGGTTGGCGGGATGAAGCTTTACAAAAAAAAAAAAAACATCCATTACTGCATTCTCGTGTATCGTATTACT
>NW_020219461.1:0-1530 GCF_003070985.1 Temnothorax curvispinosus | reverse complement strand
TAAAAAAGCAGCGCCAAGTTTTTTTACAAGAAAAATTTATTTATTTTAAAAGTCGTTTTTCTCGACCGAACTGGCCAAAAACAATTTTATTCTTCACAACGTTTCGACCACATTCTGGTCCTTATCAAGTGAATTAGAACCACGCACACAACATTTTTTAATTCGCTGACATTAGTGCCCAAACCATATCATGCAATCGCAAATCTAGAATCGCAAAAACGCAGTAGTCAATAAGATAAAATCATGACAAGTTACCAAGTCTATAACATAAAGTGAAAATCTATACCATAAAGTAAAAATAAGATAAAAGAATTTGAATTAAATAAGTATAAATAAAAGAAGTTAAGTTAAAAGGTCAAAAAGTAGTCAAATTAGGTAGTCAAAAAGATAAAAACATGAAAAGTTACCAAGTCTATAACATAGAAATAAAATAAAAGAATTGAATTAAATACGTGTAAATTAAATAGGTTAAATTAAATGAGTGTAAAAGATACATACGTTGTGCGTGTCAAAAGACAGATTGTAGAGGGAAAGAAAAAGGCAAGTCATGTCAGAGAGCACATCCATACCTCTCCACAGTCAAAGTCGTACTGAGAGACACATAATAGGCGAATAACTAACTGTGCTCACGGACAAAACAAACCGGCAAACCTAAGTTGCGTCAATAACTCGGTTGTAATTCGCTGGTAAATTTTCGGTGTCTTTTTGTAGATTGATTGCGCTGTCACATTTCTTAATAAAAAACATCTCTGAGATTTCACGCTTCTTGAACTGTCTTTCCTTGTATAAAATTTTTGTTTGTTGCCAATTGAAATCATGTTTGTGAGTGAGACGGTGCTTACTCACGACAGAATGATTATCGCTATTTTTCCTAATGTCGCAAGCATGTTCCTTAATACGCGTCTCTAAGTGTCTTTTTGTTTGACCGATGTATGCAGCGTTACAATTAGCGCAATCAATCCTGTACACTAACTCGGTTTGTTTAAGATTCGGTAACTTGTCTTTCCCCTTTTTTATGATGCAGTCTAATTTCTTCGGAATAGTGAGCAGCACTTTAAATTCCGCATCGCGCATTGTGCGGCCGACGTTGTGGCTTAGGCCTTTAACATACGGAATGGTTATAAATTTTCGAGGATCCCGAGCCACGCTATCGCTGTTGGAATTATTAGAATTGTTGTGACGCGTCCGCAGCTCATTAAGTCTGATATTGATGTATCTGTTGATAACTTTGTTCGGATAACAATTGTTTGAAAGAATCTTTTTTATTTCGCTTAAGTTATTCTTGTGGAAACGCGTGTCAGATAAAAGGATAGCTCTATCAACAAGATTCCGTATAATATTAATTTTGTATTTAAAAGGATGGTTCGAAAAATAATTAATATAACGTCCTGAGAAAGTGGGTTTTCTGTACCAATCAGTAAGTAACAAATTATTTTCGCGGATCACAATTGTGTCAAGAAAACTTAAAGAACCATCCTTTTCCAACTCGTAAGTAAATTTTAATCTGTTATGGTAGTTATTGAAAACTGT
>NW_020219460.1:0-1049 GCF_003070985.1 Temnothorax curvispinosus | reverse complement strand
TTTTTTAAATAAAACATACTTTGCGAAGGACTTATACTACTCCAGCACGTTTATATATATATGAAATAATGAAAACAAGGTAAAATAAATTTTTGAAAAATTATTATCCATATATTTTTGGACTAAAATGTTAATTTAACAAAAATTGATTTTTTTTCTTCAATATTTAAACGCCTGTAATTCATCAACGTTTCAATTAAAAAGGTCTACGACGTCTCATTTTAAAGATAGTTAAAATATCTTCAAGAAAAAATATATAACATTACTGCCTCCAACCAATTAGAAAAAGTTATTTTCCAAAATGCACTAAAAAAATGACATTTTTTCATGTTTTTTGCTCTTAACTTCAGTACTCAAAGTTATCTTTACCAAAATGGATTCATGCATACATCAACATGTTCAAAATTTTATTCTCTTTAACTTTCATTATACATACTATATGTGTACGACCTATACTTTCAGAGTTAATACTGATTTTTACATGCAAAACATCCACTATCAACATAAAATAAAATTGTCTTTTAATTAATAACTCGGCGAATTTGGACCGTACAAAAATGAATAAAAAACGAAATTGTTTGTAATTAGATTCTCTACTACTTTTATTTAAAACATTTTTCGATTCAAGATTCCATTTTTGAGATATTAGCGAAAAATGTGCGACGCGCGTATGTGTTTTCGTTGCATTGCAGAACTACCGATGTTTAAAAAAATTCTATCTCTGCTCCATTTGGTTGTACAGACTTGAATAAAAAACGAAATTGTGCGGAATTTTGTAAGCTACAATTTTAATATCTACATAAATTTCCGTAAAGTTGATATTTTCCGAGTTATTTGTGAAAAACTAATTTTTTGGACCTTTTGGACCCTCCCCTGCCCGCAACGTAGCGTCTACACGTGGGGACTTTTAATATGTTAAATAGTACCCTAAAACAAGCCTGTTTACAAAGTTTCAGCCGAGTCAGTATTATTTCCTCCAAATTTTGTCATTTTACTGGGCTAAAAATGAAGTCTAATAAGATCGATATGACTGCGAAGGGAGTTGGCAT
>NW_020219459.1:0-3847 GCF_003070985.1 Temnothorax curvispinosus | reverse complement strand
TAACTTGCCTTTTACTTGTAATAATTAAAGAATTATTATCCTTGGAAGGTAATTCTTTAGGCATTCCTTTGTTTTTTATCAAATCTTGATAGACTTTGCTAACCATCACATTGTCATCTGAAAAATACATGTATCATCACTATGAAGGAATTTGTTTACGCAGTAGCTGCAGTAGAATGCATTGATGTGTCTTTTACTATCGCATGCCTTAAACAATGACAAAATATTTCTGCCGCAGCCACAGCGGCAAACTGCCCCATCGTTAACACTAAGTCAATCATGAATTTTTTACTCTTTCAATCTTAAATATTATAAGCAAACATTAAAAACTATCAATAACAGTAGTAAGAAAACTGGAAAATATGCAATGTCCAAATATATTATAGATTATTACCAGATTTCAATACCACGTCTCCAATATACTTCGTTCCATTCCAGAAAAAATAAACCTGTGCCCCCTTTTTTGATGGGTTATTATCATCAAAGATCACTTTTTTGTCGGGCACCTCACAATAAGAATTATCTTCATTGCAGAAGATGATAAACATCTTAAACTGTTTGCCAATTAAAAGTATACCCGGAAAAAAATGGAAGAGATCTGAACAGATCTCATCAGATCCAATCCACTCAGATCTGGTTTGATCAAAATATTGGCCCTATCTGATCAGATCCAATCAGACATGAGTAGATCTGATCCGATCCTAGAGGATAGAGTTAGATATGTAACGAGAATAATATAACCTATTATATCTGCTCAGATCCAATCAGACATGAGTAGATCTGATCCGATCCGGTGTCCATCCACTGCAGAAAATTGTTGTTTTCAAATGTTTTTTTTTAATGTGCCACTTTATTATAAAAGTGAACTCCACGATACAAAAGTTGTGCCGTTCCACGATTTACATAACTTGGCGCAACTTAGCACGACACTGCCGTGTCTGATACCGTTCTTATACCACTGTTCATCAAATTTTAAATACGAGAATCAGATTCCGTCGGATGCCATCTATCGGATACTTTGAGATGCAACATTATGATCTGATCATATATAATCTTATATGACTATATAAGTTTATATGTAATTATATTATTTTATCAGTTTAAATTATAAGGTATGTTTGCAAAATAATTTAAAAGATTTATGTTTTATATATACATATACACATTAATCTTTTATATTTATTTATTATTAATTAATTTTGCACGATACTTTTTTAATGGAATATTTATAATAAATTCTAAATATGGTGTCGAAATTAACAATTATTATTAAATTGGCAGAGATTATATTTATTATATAATGTTAATGTTTCAAAATTGAGAAAACTGTTTTTAATATAAAAATTAATTGATTTTTTGACCAAAAATCATTTAAAAGCTTCCCCTTTACAGAGTTAATATTATATTTGATATAATAATGTCCAACATTGGGTGTAAAAATTAATAATGGACGATTTGAGAACGAAATTTTTATAAGTTCTATACTGGCGAGATCTGCTCAGATTCGGCAAGATCGGAAGAGATCTGATTGGATCAGCAACACAACTTTGTAATCCAAGATTGGACTTATCCGGTGAGATCAAGATATGTCTGACTAGGTCTGGTCAGATCCGGCAAGATCGGAAGAGATCTGATTGAATCAGCAACACAACTTTGTAAGCCAAGATTGGTCTTATCTGGTGAGATCAAGATATGTTTGACTAGGTTTGCTCAGATCCGACAAGATCTGAGGCATAATGTCTGCTCGTACTTCAGGAGATCTGAAGCAATCAGATAATGTCCGATTAGATCGGAAGAGATCCGATTGGATCTGCGATTCAATATCGAACGGCAGCAATGGTCAGATCTGGTGAGATCGGATTGTAGTTCAGCATATCTGGCTGCATGTGATTAAATATGGCCATGCAGATCTGGCGAGATAAAATTGTATCCAATCAGATCTGACTTTACTTGAATTTCAAATCTCGTTGTATCTCATTTTATCAAATCAGACATGGTCAGATCTCCTCCATTTTTTCCTGGGAAGGTAACTCTGGTAGCCCTACGTCTACTTTCCTTCGTTGATATTGCAAAATTTATATGGACAGATTTGTGTGAAATGTTGATTTGTATTTTTTACTACAAAAACAATATCAGAAAATTTGCGCGAAGTGGATATGATAAATTAATTAGTAACAACGTCTGTGTGTGTGTGTGTGTGTGTGTGTGTGATTTTCTTAATCATGTTACTTTATTACTTTACTTTATACTTGTTGTATAAAGTACCTGTTTTTTTTATTAAAAATACGTGCTCTTTTTATGTTTTTCGTGTGACACATGCTATAAACATATATGTATTTGGAGCACAATAAGTATTTTTTGTATGTAAATCTAAATAATAAAAAAACAGCAGGTTGTATATATTTGTTCTAAAAAAAAGAACAGATACACAAGTCTAATAAAGAAAAATAATTAAGAAAATCAGACGTTACTAATTTATTATATTCTTTTAGCGCAAATCTTCTGATATCATTGTTTTTGTAGTAAAAAATACAAATAGAATTATAAGCTCAAATTAGATCAAAATTTTTTTTAATAAAGATTTTGTATGGAGCGTGTACATTTAATGCGTTTTTTAGCTTTTTCTGAAAAAAAAAAGTAAGTTTTGTATAAATATATATGTAACAACGTTTTATTATTAAGTTAGTGCAAAAATAATTGCGGCTTTTAATCTTCAACTTCAAATGTGAATATCTCAACTCATTGAATAGTCTATGTTAAATATAACTTGTGCAATCTCTCTAGTGGTTTTCGGTGGATCCGCATGAATAATAGCTCTTTATCAATCATTATCAACAGCTTCAGGCCGACCCGCTTTATCTTCTAAACTTTCGTTTCTGCTATGGAATTTGTGAGACCAATATTGAGCTGTATGTTTCTTAATTGATATTGCGTGCAGTTTCCGAAGCTTTACAACCCAATTTAAACTCACATAAGATAATCGTACGAATTTGCTTCTTTTCTATCTTCAATTTGTTAGTTTGCAATAACTTCATGTACACTGTAAAAAAGATAGCACTAGTATGTAATGAATAGAGGGAAGTCGGAACTTTACAGTAGTATACCACATGACCCCAATTAAACTCAACTTTATGTCAAAGTACTGTGCCGAAATTTAAAATGATTGCATCTTAAGCTTCGCGAAGGTGAGATTTCGTATCTCTTGTGCAGTCAAAAAAATGTCAAACTCTCGTTCCAGAGCTTGTTTAATTTCCACGGCTATCATGGAGTCCATTCCAAGTTCGGCCAGAGATGAATTTTGACTTACAACCTTCATGTCTTTTATCTCTGTAATATAAAAAATGATATTATGACATATTATGACTTTTAATGTACTACTCATAAACTGATTTGATAAAAAATATAATAAGTATATGCAAAAAGTAATTCTATACTTTGAACCATCAGATACCTAAAATATTGGCGACAGTTTTTATCAGACAGTTAAATCCAGAAGATCTTTCTTTCTTTTTAGCTACGATCAGGCTGCTTACAACCGGTCGGCTTTGAATTAAGAATGTATCGAGCTCGTCGAGACAGCAAAATATCGTTTGCTGCGACATGCCGCCAATAATCAGTTCCTTATCGTTCTCCTTATTGTTCTCCTGCATGTCAGCGACGATACCCACGTCACCCACAGATCCCCACTGAATCGCCAATCCGGGTAATCCTTCCTCCGCTCTCTTCTCGCACACCCTCTCCATGATAGAGTTGGCCATACCATAATTAGTCTGTCCAGCGTTTCCTCTACCGCAGAAAACGGAAGAGAATACTACGAAGTGCCGCAGTTGGGAGCAAATCTTTCTAG
>NW_020219458.1:0-1077 GCF_003070985.1 Temnothorax curvispinosus | reverse complement strand
TATTAAATAGTACCAATGAAGTCGGTATTATATTGGATAAGACTGTGAGCTCTATGCATTAGAAGGTGGCCAGAGAGGTGCAGTATCTCAACATACATGCAAGACATAAATGAAAACCTAGATGAATTTTGTGTTTTGCTGATGTATTTAGAAAATCCACAATAAACTAGAATGATTTATCAAAATGATTTTATATAATCGGTGCACATGTACTTTTGTTGTTAAAATTTTGCAGCAAATATTGAGAGCCTAATGTATTTAAAAATTAGATGGATAATAATGTTGATTAAACATTCTGTTTTTTGTTCTTTTTTTTAATGTTATAAAACTTCATTTTATATTATACGAAAATATCTCACAATAAGTTTTATTTCTGTAATATATTATATGTAAGTTATATCACATATATGTCATAATATATATATATATATATATATGTGGCAGTCAGCTGTTCGCCACGACGCGCGACGGTGCGCGCGCGACGACGGCAGTAAGACGGGAGGCGCGCGGCGCGAGCAGCGCCACGGTATCGATCGGCCGGGCAGTTCAACGCGCGCCCGCTACGCGGCGCATCGCCGGTCGATTCTCTCGTAAGAAAGATTTGACATCGACCTTTTTATATAAGGGGCAACCCAGCGGGGTTTCTCCAGCGATCAGCTCACCAGTCAGGGTGTGCTACTACCAAGGCCCCTGACATAATCTCTTTTGGAGACGGAGCGTGCTCTTCAAGGCCTCCGTTTACACCTGCTTTGCAGGGCATTAACTCTCCGCGATAAGAGTCGACAGACTCCCTGCCGTGGAAAGGTTTCCTGGGTCGTTTACGACCCAGCTCATCGGACAACACCGAGACCAAGGCGCTGCCTTCTCCAACTCCGATTCCGACTCCGATTCCTGCACCTGGGGCCACGACGAAGGGTCTGTTCCTGATCTCCAAGGTGGATACTTTCCTCCCGTGAAAGCCACACCTCACCAACCGGCCAACTCGAGTACCACACATCTAACTCCAACCGGAGCACTCTGTGGTGACGCACTCACTGGCCTCGTCTTCGAGAACGTCAAGACTCCTCTCCAAGCTCG
>NW_020219457.1:721-1309 GCF_003070985.1 Temnothorax curvispinosus | reverse complement strand
TTTTTGAAGGGTTAAATAAATACTGCATATTTTGTAATAAATTTGTAGTACAAAGAACGGAATTATAATAAAGTAGTAAATAATCCTGTTTATATATCCGGAATTCACGGATTCTATCAGTTTGAATCGGTCAGTCAATCCGTTTAAATCATTATAATTTCGTGATTTCGGGGTTCACGAAATCATAACAATTTAGACTGATTCAAACCGATAGAAAACAAGTGAAATTACATCTTTGAGTACGAATCCGTTTCAATCGTTTCCAATCGGTATAATCGTTATGAAATCATACACGCAAAAAATTTTTCTCGAATAATGTAGAATACTTATAATAAAATTTACTAGATTTGCATCGCACCGGTAGGATGTACGCGTATTCAACCAGAAATTAATATATGACAATAGAAAATTAATAGTTTGATCAGATACATCTTGTAACCTAAAGGTTAATAAGTTTGCCATACTAATAGTCCGGGAGGTAAGTAGCGACACAAAAGTGTCAGCGATTTGATTAGTCTTGGAACAAAGTAATTTCTCTTGTTTTAATAGTGTTGTTGATGAAATGCAGAGTCTGGCTGCGCTGTCTCG
>NW_020219457.1:0-621 GCF_003070985.1 Temnothorax curvispinosus | reverse complement strand
ATAATAAAATTTACTAGATTTGCATCGCACCGGTAGGATGTACGCGTATTCAACCGGAAATTAATATATGACAATAGAAAATTAATAGTTTGATCAGATACATCTTGTAACCTAAAGGTAAATAAGTTTGCCATACTAATAGTCCGGGAGGTAAGTAGCGACACAAAAGTGTCAGCGATTTGATTAGTCTTGGAACTAAGTAATTTCTCTTGTTTTAATAGTGTTGTTGATGAAATGCAGAGTCTGGCTGCGCTGTCTCGCTGGAATGGGCATTGCGGCGTTTTTGATCTTGTCGAAAAAACACTTATGTTGGAAGAATTTGATTAGTGTTGAGCTTTTATATATTTATTGTTTTTTGTATAAAGAAATGTTTTAGAAGAGTCTGGCATGCAACTGACACTGGAAAATGAGTCTGGTATCCTCCCAAAGTCGTTGTAAAAAGTCGATTTGTAGAATCATTTGATTAGAGCTGTAACTTGTCAAGATAGTAGTTTAAATATATAAAATTATAAAAAAATAAGTCTGGCTACTTGTACTGGCTGGAAAATTGGTCTGGCACCCCCTTTAAAGTCGTCTGCACGAGCGCGCCGGTAGCTCGTTGCCCGCCGTATCTGTAATATT
>NW_020219456.1:0-2937 GCF_003070985.1 Temnothorax curvispinosus | reverse complement strand
TCCACCTGTTTACACAATCGGTATACTTTATTGTACTACAGCTTAAATAAGATGTTATAAAAGCAAAGGTTTTTTTTTCTTCTTCTATCAATAAATATATGACAAATATACAACCGTAGACAAAATTATTTTGTATTAATATCTTTGTTTCTTTTGAATATCTTGGCATGAATACTTGAAATAAATGAATCTGTTTTCATCATCCTTATTGATCTTGTGAATGGTTCGAACAGTTGAGGTACAAAGTCTATTATCTTTCTTAGAGAAACAGTAATATTACTCAGAAAACTGTTCATTTCGGATGGACTTTGTACCTCAATGGTTGAACTATTTACAAGGCCAATATAAGATGAAAACAACAAAAAGCTTACATTCATTCAGTTTCAAGATATTCAGAAGAAAAGGGGTGTATTATAATAATTTTGTTTGTTTATGGCTGTATATGTATGACAGGAAGTGTTATACTTTGAACACTTATTATATACGTAATTAGATGATATACATTATTATTTGTATTTTTCATTGTAAATTTACTTTGAAGGTGTGATTAGTTTATAAATAAATCTAAATTGTCTGAGAGATATAGGAAAAAAAATAAATCCCTTTATGTGCGATAATGGCGATACAACATAGTACAATATAACATATGCAATATGAGCTGTGGGTGTGTGTGTGTGTGCGTGTGTGTTAATAATAATATATAAAATTTAATATAAAATGCCGTAGACATGAAAGGATATAAGTAATTATGCCTAGTGAATCACTAGGCATAATTACTTATACCCTTTCATTTTACGGCTGAATTACTGTAAGGTATTGGTTATAGGAGACTCGCGACCCGAATATTATTAACACGGTATAGAACGAGTCGGAAGAGAGTATTGGCGATTACCAGACCTTTCATATAATGTCAGGAATAATATTAGGAATATTGTCAGAAAAGTAAGAAGGCAGAAGAAAACGGGTACGTCTGTTCATGAAGCCAAACTTCGTGTAAAAGGAGATAAATCACGTATATTTTGGGTACCACGTACACAGCGTATGCTAGACTACTGCCTGCAACCGACCACGTACAATAAACAGTAATTCCGGAGTCCGTCGACGGTCGTTGTAGAAAGCGTTCATCGCGAGACTTCGTCGTCAAGTCGTCAAGTCGAGACGAGTTCCCGGTCATTATCGGTCATCCGATTATACCGTTTATACCGCGTTATTAAATTGTACGTGGTCGGTCGCAGGCAGCCTAGCATACGCTGTAACAGCGGTATCCAAAATATACGTGAAATATCTCTTTTACACGAAGCTTGGCTTTATGCACAGACGTACCGTTTTCTTCTGCCTTCTTAATTTCCTGACATTGATTCTGACATTATATGAGAGATCTGGTAATTGCCCATAATCTTTTTCGACTCGTTCTATACGTGTCAATAATATTCGGATCGCGAGACTCCTTTTCATACCTTACAGTAATTACGTCGAGTCATATCCTCGTATCTACTTTTACGTATCAGCTATCACTCGGAGTAGATACGAGGGTATCTACTCCGAGTGATAGCTGATACGTAAAAATAGATACGAGGGTATGACTCGACGTAAATTGCACACCATTTGCAATTTTCTAAATAGCGAGATAAAACTACGCAATTTTCTCTTTAGATAAATAGTATAACGTAAAACATGTTGTTAGAAAAATAGCTAACGTAATGCAAGCGAAAATATTCTTTATTTTGAAGAGGAAGTAGAATTCTGTCTTCAAAAAATATGAAGATTTTTTATTTGTCGGAAAAATACAATTTCAAGCTTAACTTTAGAAGACTATAAATCTTCAATTTTTATAAAATTTTACAGGTACGTAGTATTTACTAAAAGTAATCGGAGCTACTAGTAGTTTTCGAGAAATTCTAATTTTAATTATTCGGCTTAATTAATGTTTTTTAAAATTCCGATATAAAAATAAATTAGAATATAAAAATATTTTGCTAAAATATTTTATTTTGTTAGGGCATTAAAAAACTGTACATACAGTGCAGTTGTCAAAATATCATTATTATAAAAATAAACAAGAAATGATATTTATTATACGGGCCAATTATATGGTTCAATTCTTTCTCCTTGCAAGTACAGCGATTATTATTAACATAAAATGGTTCCACATGGGTTTCCAACTTCCCACGTGAGGCGAGGTGCTCACAGTGCAAAAAAGGTAAAAAAATAAGCTTCTTTAATTTTTTGGTTCTTTTATTTTATTTTATAAACACTGTACATACAGTTTTCTAATACACTAATAAAATAAATATTTCAGCAAAAATTGTTTTGAATTATAATAATTTTTTTATATTAAAACCTTGAAAGACGTTAATTAAGCCGAATTAAAATTTGAATTTTAATTATTCGACTTTTCTCGTGCGATGCAATTACAAAACCGCATGTTAGGAACACTACGAGGCTGGTGGCTATAACATTTATAGTATAGTATTCTCTAACTGACGTCAAGCCTACTTAATATTATACGATAATTAAGCTAAATAATTAAAATTGCAATTTTTCAAAAAATAAGCATTTCCACAACTCCGCACTAGTGGTTCTAAACTACATTTAATAAATATTACTACCTGTAAAATTTCATTAAAATCGGAGAGTGATAGATGGTTTTATAAAGTTTTTTATCCAATTTTGTTTTCAAGAAGAACATTCCTCTTCTTTAAAAAAGTTTTTCTTTCTAAAAAAAAGGAATATTTCCGCCTTTTTAAAATCTTTCCTGTTTTGCGAAAATTAAAATTTTTATTAGAAGCAAAGACGTTTCGGTCTTTTTTCAACGCCTATTCTTTTACGAATACATTAAGATCTTAGCTATCCGTGTACATATCTTTCCGTGGGTTTATGGCCAAAATGATATCTGCTCGTAACTGTAAAACTTGCAAGCCTGCCAAAAAATACTAA
>NW_020219455.1:0-2346 GCF_003070985.1 Temnothorax curvispinosus | reverse complement strand
TTCTTGCCAGCATGCAAAAAGAACGTGCTTTTAACTGAGTTACGACGTCACAAGTGAGAATTATTTGATTTTCCATGTAAATGGAAAGCAACTATTAATTTGTAATTGAGTAATATTAAAAAAAATACAAAAAACAAACGTACAATTACTAACTTTTTTTGAAACAAATTTTTACTTTTTCATCATCGTACACTTACCATGGTTGTAATAGTTTTCAGTAACAGATTAAGTACCATGTCATTTTTTAATGATATTTCAATTATTAATGTATATTCTATTACATTGTTTTTAAAAATAACTAATAAATGACTGAACAAATAAAAATAACTGGTTAATGGAAATAACTAATAATTATATATAGGAGAAAGTGGTCTCCAATCGGTCACCTGGTCTGAATCGGTCACTCGCTCTATTTCATAAAAACCACGACACTCGTCATCGTGCCAACATTGTTATTATGATTAGCTGTCAATAGTGTCCCTAACTTTACTATCGGCATAATGACGAGTATTGTGGTTTTTATGAAATGGGGGGGGGTGGACCGATTTGGAATAGGTGGCCGATTAGAGACCACTTTCTCGTAATTAATAATATATTACTGTAGTATATTATCGTACGCGTGTCGGCGAGTTGCCGTTCTGCCGGCTCCGTCGGCTTGGTACGCGTAATATTGGTTGCCGTTCCGCAGGCGCGGTCTGTCGACCGCCGCAACTGTTAACAAAGTACTTTATCTGTTATATTATAAGAATTGTGAGGTTAACGATTAATGCAACAAACTCTACTGTTTTTCAGATTTACGCCTCAGGGGAATATGGATCAAGGGCTAAGGAAGAAAGGGAAAGAAAAGTGCGCCAATGACATTTGCTATATCTATGCGAGAGCTTTTATTCCACGGTTGCAGGGTACAATGTGAAATGGTACGACGAAAAACGCGTACGTTTTTCCAACGAAAGGCTTCCTGATGGTGGACGGATGGTGTTTACTATCGCAGTCTGAAATAAAACAGACGATTGGGCAGAAATCACATTATATTTTGTACCGAGCAACAAGTTAGTAAAAAATAATTTTTATTTGTCAATCATGAATACAATTGTTTCATTTATTGAGAATCATTTCTTTTAGCATCGAGAATGATGTACAATTATAATGAGAGTTTGTTTTTTATTATTTAAATAATTTTTCAACAATGAGTAACGATTTCCTCTTATTCTGTAGTCGTACAGTTTGTCCAGCGGTATTTGATGATTCACGGTATCAAAAGCCTTTTGCCAAGTCAAGGAAAGTTGCAATCGCGCATGTACCATCGTTCAATTTTTTGTACATATAATTTGAAATTAGTGCGAGAGCATCCTCAGTACTTTTACTTTTCGTAAACCCAAATTGTTTCTCAGACAGAATATTTGAGTCAGTGAAAAACTTGTGCATTATTTTACGGAGTATTTTCTCGATAATTTTTGCAAAGTTAGATAGTGAGATCGGTCGGTAATTAGTCACATTGCACCTTTCCCCAGCTTTGCAAATAGGTTACAACAACGGGCCGTACTTTAACTTATTCGGCCATTCACCATTTTTTATACATACATTTAAAACATACTTCAGTGGATCTGCAATTTCGCATACAATCTCGACTTAACAACCTCAGCATCAATCCCCCATCAGCCCCACTAGGGCTTTATTTTGTAGACCGTTTGTGACATTAGTCGTTTCTCCAGCTGTAGTAGGATGTGGCGGTCTTCCGACCGCACAATCGATACGTTACGCGCGCCGCGCGCGCGCCAACCGATCACGCGCCGAGCGCGTGGGCCAGACTACGGCCCGCGAAGCTATACGAGAGCGCCGCCGACAGGTGGCAGACTTTCTCGCGTTTCATTTCCCGTCAGGGAAGAATAAAAGGCCACACGGCGACGGCCTAAGCAGCTTTCGACTGCTCTCAGGCTCACAGCCAAGACCAGGAGAAGTCTTTTTGATAACGATCTCGCCGTCACCTTGCCGCCGCCGAAGCTACGGCCACCATCGAGACGAGCTGCGCCACTTCGCCTGCCGCTACCGAGACAACCTCAGCGGCCCCTGGACTACCGTCCAGGCCAACCGTGGAAGCTCGTCCAGCTCCAGCTCTCGCCGGTGCGACTAACTCGTCCTCCACGTGCGCTCATCTCAACGTGGGACATAAGAGTCCGGCGCTACACGTCTCCTCGACTATCGTGGACGGTGCCTCCACTCCTGTCACCTCTGCCACCGTCACCTACCGAGCGGATACACCAGGGAACGCAGACCATCCCTCCGGCGCGTGTACACCGAGGCGTGCAACACCAGCCTCCACGCGACACTCAGGAGGTACAAACCGAC
>NW_020219454.1:0-1007 GCF_003070985.1 Temnothorax curvispinosus | reverse complement strand
AGACAAAAAGAGGAACAAATATGATTACAGAGAAACTGAAAGGTAAGAAACAGAAAAGGACAGTTATGATTAAAAAGAAGACCTTAAAGGAGAAAAACATTGACAGTGACCTAACTTGAAAGGTAAGACAGATACAAAGGGAAATATGCTTGGTAGCAGAAGAGGAGGTAAGGGAATTAAGTGAGAGTGAAAATCAAATATATATGTAAAGATTATATAAAATACTATATAAAATATTATATAAAATATTATATAAAATACTATATAAAATACTATATAAAATATTATATCAAAGTAAAATATGTATTGACATCTCGGCATGTTAATTAAATTTATGGTCGAATTGTCACGACATTAGCCAAACGTTGTCGAATATAAAAATCGAATCTTTCTTGTTTATTTAATTATTGACGAAACAAATACATATACTTTTATGTTGAATTTAATTAAATTTATATAATCTCATTGTATCCAAAAAGAATATGGTATATTATGGTTCATTCTAGTAGATTTTTTCAAAATATGGAAAATTGTTTTAAAACATTGTCTTTCTAAATTTAATTTTAAGATATATATTTATACATATAACTAAATGTATAAGTTTGTGTCTATACATAGAAAGACCTCTACGAAATTCTTAGCTCCAAATTTTTTTTTATAATACACTGCCTCTTAAATTGAAACAAATAATCGTGACATAATTAGTGCAAAACACTAATCTTTCATCTTTAATTGCAAAAAATTATATAATAGGAGTAATATAAATGTTTCGTGTATGCTATTGATGTTAAAAATTTCCGGCCATAGAAATGAAAATACAAGTCTATTCGATTCCACTAAAAGACTAAAGGCCTCCGTACAATGAAAAATATAAGGATAAATATAAGGACAAAAAAAACAGATATTAGCGATTAGGGCTAAAGAATCAATAATAAAGTTGAATGCACGATAAAAAAATACAGGCAACAAAAACAGGGAATAACACAGGCAATAGATTTTTAACCCAT
>NW_020219453.1:0-3236 GCF_003070985.1 Temnothorax curvispinosus | reverse complement strand
TGAGCGGTGCGATCGTCGGTCCTTTTTCGAGTCAGAGAATTTAATCCTTTTAACTCAGGATCGGACCTCGTGCAATTTCGAGAGATGGATGGTAGTGGGTCTTAAGTTATAAATGAATGCAAATTGAAATTGATATTTAACATAAGATGAACATTTATTACAATAATATAAGCTAGGTGAACAATAAATGAGAATTAGGCAAAATAAAATTGAATACATTTATAAGTGTGAGTGTCGGATGCATGTGTAACGTGTGTGTGTATTTCTCGCGGGTGTTACATAGGTGCGGGGGTGATCGGGCAAGATCTTTAAAGAAAAACTTATTTGAAAATGAACATCTTGCCCGCTATTATTACAATCGGAATCAGTAGTGAGATTACATAAATTTAGTGTTGTGTACGTGTGTAAATTAATTTAAATCGGGCTTAGAATTAAAGTATATATAAATTGTGAAGTTAAACATATGAGAATAAAAAAATTAAAATTTATTCTAAGATTACGATCTCTGGATCGGCTAATTCCTCGAGATCGAGAGTCGAGGCGGTTGAAGAGGTTGGAGACGGACTTCGGGAAGAGGAGGGAGAATCGGGAGGTTCTAGGAAGCGGGCTGGATCGGGGTTGACGGGGACCACGCGAGGAGGGACCACGCGAAACGGAGCCACGCGGCAAATAGGGCGATGTTCGACAATTGGGCGAAAGGGCAGGACGACTGGGCGATAGGGCAGGATGTTAGTAGGACGACTCTGGTTCGAACAACCAGGTTCTTCTGTAAACGCTGGTAGGGGCGGTGGGATGGCGAGTCGCGGAGGACCGGCGTTGAGCTGCTCCCGGGGGAGTTCGATTTCCCGTCGCGCCCGCTTGTTCTGGCGATTTCTCTGTCGCCTGATCGTGCGGAGATTCGGTTCTTGAGGGGCCAGGACTTTCGGGCCCACTAAAATTATTTACTTATTTAGTCGATCTCTCTCGGACCCGGTCGGAAGCGAGCAAAAGGAAATCGTCGAGCTTAAAGGAGGGGAAGAGAGGTCAGTGGACAGGCTGGGCCCACGACAGCGACGAGACGCCGGGAGCCAAGTCAGGCCTACCACAACGCCAACGACCGCTGGGAACTCGATGCCTACACTAACCGACCCACGAGCATAAGCTCAGGGAGGTCAGTGGACCAGCTGAGTCCACGACAGCGACGAGACGCCGGGAGGTAAGTCCGGCCCACGACAACGCCAACGACCGCTGGGAACCTGATGCCTACACTGACCGACCCCCAAATATATAATGAGCTTCCGGGGTCCGACAATCGATAGACCGTTTAAGGGGGGCGATAACGCGGAAAAAAAAGGATTAAGAAAATTATGGGACTTACTACTTGATGACTTGAGTTCGAACGAGTCTCAGTACGCCTTCTCTCAGTAATGGACGTTGGACTCGTCGGTGAGTGAGTCGGGGCGACTGATGGTCCGTCGGATCTGCTGCACTGACTCTAAACGTGACTCTAAACGTGAGCTTCTCGAAACGAATGAGGTTTAGATTATAACCGAGCAGACTTGAACTGAGAAAATTTCTCTGAGGCCGGGTCCTGCGACGTCGCGATTTAAATAGGAAGGTTCGAAGGATGGAAGGGGTGGATTTTGTGTGGGATGTGTCTGGTTTTCGTTTAAGGGATTTCTGGTTGGCGGGATGTTTCTAATTATTATTTAAGGGAATTTTTATTGGGCGAGATGTTTCTTGCCCAAGGGGTAGATTTTGAGTTTACGCCTATCCTAGAAAGCTAGAGACGGTTATCGATTTTTGCGGTTTTCTATTGGTGAGCCCCCTCTTAAAGCTTCATGTCTTATTGGGGGTGTAACCCATCGGTTCTTTCCAGTGACGCATTCGTTTTTCGGCTATCGCCGATTTCTCTTTTATTGGGGTTTCTTACTTATCTCGCGACCCTGTTTTTGTATCGACAGACGATGCATACTTCTTAATCTTAATGGTAGGTACAAGGCAAACAGAACTTCCGCCACGTATTTTTACAATCACGTCCTAGGCCTTGTCTCTGTTTGTCGGAAACATTGCACGAGCAATTTTAGAAAGCTCGCTCGATGCAATAAAGATCTTCATCAACTCTGTCTGGGATTCAGGCCCTTTTGGCGCGTCTTGTCGCCGGGTTTATAGTTATGGGCTAGACAAGGTTGATAAAAAAATCCCATTACGTATGCCCCGTCTGTCAATATTTTACTCCGGAGGGTCGCTTCGTCGCCTAGGCAAATAGCTATTATAGTTGTATATAAAAAAAAAAAGGAATGCGAGATCTAACCTCGCCCCGATCGATAACCGTCCGTACTCGGCTTGTTTATCTAATATTAGGGCTATCTTAGGTGTATAAGAATTTCCGCGAAAAAGGGATATCGTGGAGTCCGCTGGACGTAACACACCGAATACTCGTTCGTTAATTCAGCGCACGAACATTGTATGATAGAGTGATGGTCACGGCCGAGTGCGTGATCATAGTTTAACAATCACGAGGAACAAAGTCCTCCGATCGGAATAATTATCTGGAATAAAAGCATCGTATCGACTAAACAAATAAGCCGAGATACGCAATTTGAATAATTGTGCAACTTTATTAAAATAAAGCGACATTCACACCGAGGCGAGAAACTCGCGTTGTGAGACACCTTTATGATATTGTGAAACGGCCTGTAATGTTGAAATAATGATCTGGAATTAAAGATTAATTAATTCTGAAACAAATTTTCCTGATTAATTATAAAAAATTATCGATACTTACCTTCTACTTACCTTGTCCTTCGGCGATGATCCAACGTTGGCCAGCGGCAATCCGGTATGCGATGTAAAGCGAGGATCCGGGGAAGCAGAGCTGCAACAGAGCAGCGATCCATCCGAGGCGGGAACCTGAAAGAAAAGAAGCGAATTAGTACGTAATTAAAACATAATTATTGGGACTTATCCTTATCTGGTATGCGAGGTAAAGCGAGGATCCAGAGACGGATAACGGCAACGGCGATCCATTCCGGGCGTCGATCTGCCACAAAACATAAAATAATTATCACATAATTATTTTATAATTACTTACCTCTATCTGGTATGCGATGTAAAGCGAGGATCCAGGGATGAGAAGCAGCAACGGTGATCCAACAGGGACATCAGTCTGAAATAAAATTCAAATAATTAGGATATAACTAATTTATCCTTACCTCTATCTGGTATGCAATGTAAAGCGAGGATCCAGGGATGAG
>NW_020219452.1:0-4731 GCF_003070985.1 Temnothorax curvispinosus | reverse complement strand
AACAGTTACGTCGAGCACGACACTTGGTCAAAATATGTCGTGCTGGATGTTAAACTGTTAAAAATCGTTACTCGAATCTGTTTGTAAAACGACGACATCGCATCGCATCCCTGCTACAATAGTTGCACTGTCGCGGTCGCTGTCTCGCCGCATGATATGATGACATCAAAGCGTACGAAGCAATAAACACAATGGCCCGTTCACTCACTCTCAGTTCACTTTTATCATAAATGCGCGCATTTTAACATATGTATAATTTACGTTGCATGTACTGTACAGTCTTAGAAATAAATGCGCGCATTTATCGATAAAAGTGAACTGAGAATACGGGCCGAAGTCTACTACAGACTATATACCGTTGTAGAAATTGGATGCAGGGATGTAAATTTAGTTCACCGCCATGCTATTATTCTTTCGCTTTACATTGAAACATCTCTGAAATTGGTTCGACGCACATAGAGCGTAACTAACGTTTCTTGCTGTTTCTGCGTCACATGTTACTTTTTTTTTGCATCTGCCGGAAATCCGACTGAAGTTGATTAACGATAAATCGGGAAAAATATGCGAAGAATAATGTTTTACTTATTGGTGTTTGCTAACATCAAGAAGATCACCGCATTAAGAAGTTAATATAATTAACTTCACGTCTTGCTCAATTTAGAAATTAATTCGGCCTGAAAATTAAATAATTTCGAAATAATTAATAAGATATTTTCTTTTTTCTATTATATGCAAAATGAAAATCTCGAATAAGTTCACAGATCCGTATAGATTTAATTAATTAAGAATTAATTAAAGTGAGCTACATAACATTAAGTTACATTTGAAACATTTGTTACGAAGAAGCCTAAAAGAGATAATCGAAAGGCTCCAGACTATGCAGCTGATACTTTGGGTCCCGCGCTTTTTTCAACACCGGATATAATTCGACGTGTAGGTTCGAATAGTGACGGAAAGGTTACAGTAACCCTGCAACACCTACGACTCCGTCTACACCTTTCGCAACAGTAATAGCTACGTCTGGATCGTCAATCGGTTCCATTTCCACAGCAGTTTCATTGAATATTGGCATCTCTGCCGATTCAAACGTAGTACAGAATACTTCTAATCTTGCTGATAAAAAGACAATATTTAATGCCTCTGAACAGTCTGTCCAGCCAGAACCACAATTAAACTTCGATGGAGGTAACAATATAATACCAGGAAGTGAAAACGAACAAAAATCGGAAAGCAAGGCATCATTGACTGAAGAATTACAACCATCGTTAGATACAGGTAAAATTAAATCTTATATAGAAGAGATCTTGTAATATTGCTTTTCAATGTATTATTTTATTTACAAGTGGTGTTTTTAAAAAACTCACTTATTATTTTTATTTATATTTTGTGATGTAGAATTTTTTTCGTACCATTATTTATTTTTTTTTATAATTTATTTTTATATAATACATAATGCTATTCTAATAAACATATTTTAACACATTTTGTTCTTTTTTTCGTCGAATTCCTTTATTTGCTCATAATCTTATAATTAAAAACATTTTATTGTTTTTATATTATCAAAGTTTATAACGCACTGTATATGATTCTATGTGTAATTTGTATTTTACATTGCTATCGTACCTATCTCTAGTATTAAATACTGCTTCATCAGAGAGAATTATTTAATTCATAGTATAACTACTCCATATTCTAAGTTGTTGTTTCCAAGAGTAATAGGTTTTATCGGCGTCAACTTGTATCTTCTCTAACGATAAAAAGTTATGCGTTAATTTTTTTTTCTACATATAATAAGTGCATTCTCCTATTTATAATTTATGAATTACTCTCTTATTTTCTTTTATCTTAAAAATAACATTACAATAATAAAATTATTAAAAGCATTTTCTGCATTTGTTTAAGGTGGGATCGAAGGAGAAGAACATTTATTGGCTACTTTAGAAATGGAAGCCAACAAACTCGAAAAACTACTTGCTGAAGCATTATTGTTACAAGAGGAACTTGGAGTCGATTTAGCCGAACATGTAAGTGTATTACATTTTATTAGTACATTTTCGTTATTTTTTTTTAAACTTGCGGCTAAAAATTATCAAAAATATATTTTAAAATAAATATTTCTCTAAACATTTTTACGTAAAATGTTAATATTTAATTATTTAAAGTATAAAAACTATTAAATTAAATATATATAAATGTGTAAAACTTAAATTAAATGTATATAATTATTATTATAAATAATTTGGAAACTTGAGTTTGTCAGTTATATTTTTAACATCCCTTCGTGTAAAGAAATTTTAAACACATTAATCGGATTTTAAATATTTTATTCAACTATAATATATTTAATGTTAATGGTTGTTAAGGATCGAACATAGCAATCTCGATGTAAGCATCGGGCCGCGAGGCTGACCGCTACGTGCCTGTCGTCAGTCGCGTGGCATATTCGATCCGGGGTTGTCGATCACGCCGCCCCGCGTGGTTGATCACGCGTCGATGCCACCCCACGCACAGGTGCGAGCATGCCGGCGAGAATCAGAGCACGGCGCAACTCCGGACACGCTCAGTGTCTTTGTTCGCGATAACTGCGCCCCTCGCGCAACGCCGTCAATTATCGGATCAATCAGAGAGCGCCGCGTTCCGGATCTCTCCCCCGTTTCCCGGATCTCTCGAGAACTTTCCTGGCGGAAGAGAACGGCCTCGTGTCAGACTCGTTTCGCACGTCTCCAAATCAAGTGATTTCGGTAAAACGGCAAATATTCTGTGTGCGTGGTTTTTCCACCGATTCATGCGTGGCATTGCCGCTCAATTAAATTGTTAAAAGTGCGTGATTGTCGCAAGGAACCCGAAACGTTCTTTAACACGTGCCTCTCCGCTCAACCGGGAGAAGCACGACTTCATACTCCGAGTCGCCAAGAGCGGTCAACTGCTATCTTCGAGGATGACCTTCCTGCTCACCATGTGAGCTCGCCTCCGATCACTATCATCGCGTCGCGTTCGCGATCGTCGTCTGCCTCGTGGACAAGATCTCCGTCGAAAGGGCATCAAGTCGATGCTCTTGCAAGATTTCCGTATCGCGCGTTTGCGGCAGACAATAGATAAATCCTCGGATAAATCAAGATTTTCGATCGATTCGAATTCTGACAGTGTACGTGAAACCGTCGTTCGACATTGAGTCCCGATGCAATTCATTACTGGCCACGGAAGTCGTTCTCTTATTCGCAACACTCTTCATTTCACACTCTTTCTGGGCTGCGTTCGGATTCCACATCCGAGTGCTAAAAATTTTATAGTATATGCACTGTTAAAAAAATCTGTATTAAAAATAATATAAAAATGTGGGAAATTTTTATGCAGATACCGTATATGAAATTTCAAATACGAAGTTGAATTAAAGGGGTGGTATTTAGAAAATAAAAGTAAAGAGTAGTAATATTACTATGTTCATCTGTTTGAAAAATCAGATACTTGTAAAGAAATCTTGATCTTTAAGTATATTTAAATTAAGTTTATGTTCATGAAAATTAGAAAACCTGTTTAATTTAAATATGCTTAAAGATCAAAATTCCTTTACAGATATATGAATTTTCAAATAGTTGAGCATAGTAATATTACTGCTCGATATTTTTATTTTCGAAATACTACTCCTTTAATTTTCAACTTCTTATTTGAAATTTTATATGCGGTGCCTGGACAAAAATTTTCTACATTTTTATATTATTTATAATACAGATTTTTTTAATAGTGCATATACCTACTATTGGATCTTTAGCACTCGGGTGGGGAATGCGAACGCAGCTCTGAATGGTGTTGGCATAAATCGCGCTCCGCTGACATTGCTATGATGTCATATTATAGAATTTTACAATCTTAATTAATATTTAAATAATGTTTAACATTCTTTTTGTAATTCTCTAGCTCGCGAATTACAAAAGGAATTATTAATTTTAATTTTAAATTTGCAAAGATTGATTATATGGTTTTAAGTTTTAATACTTGATGATCTAAACATTTAAAATTATTTAATCTTTGATAGCAAAGCGTGAGTGTGCAAAATCATGCAAACGTGTTGCTGAAACCAATTTATATATATATATACACACACACACACATATACAATAAAAAGTAATATAGAAATTAAAATTTGATTGAATTAGTTTAATAATACGGATTTATAATATAACCATTTGTTTTTATTTTTTTGCAGTTCGTAGAGCTGGTAGAGCTGGATAACAAGGCACAAGTAACACAGCTGCTGGGCGACGAAAAGAGCTCTACCAGACGTGGCTCGCGGTCCAGTCTGGCTAATATCGAACGTGAACAAAGTCACGAAGAGGTGAGTCTTTTTCTCTCTCGCGTTTGTCATCTTCACATAAAAATTAGCCGTATGCACTTCCGTATGCCATGCAGTAGTTGACATAAACATTTATAGCCGTCTATCATCCTTTTTTTCTTTTTTTTTTTCGTTTCGCCCCGTCGTCCGGCACAACCTGATTTGACTGAATTCTGGCCGAATTTCATCGGCGACCGCACACGCACGCATTTGAATGCAATCGAACGCAGGCAAACAGTTCGCTGCCACTGGTGTAAAGGACGCTACACGAAGGACAGTCAGCGGCGAGCAGTGGCCACCACCAACATAACTAGTGCTAACCCGGGTTTAAAAGTAAGATTTTCCTAGCTTTTGGCATTTATTCGTTATCTATATGGGCCAAGCGGATTCCGTTTTTCGTT
>NW_020219451.1:0-3027 GCF_003070985.1 Temnothorax curvispinosus | reverse complement strand
CACAAAATTTCTTGTCGAGTAATCTCACGTGAAATATCCCGCACTTTTACTATGGTGAAACTTACCCAATCAAGAAAATGCTCACTTTTGTCATTTTCACTAGGTTTCGAGTAGGGATCCTCAAGAGAGGGATCGGACTAAGCGGGTATCGTTTTCTATTGGTCGGCGACCATTGGTTTCAAAACCGGAAACAGAGAGAGAAAGAGCGAGCGAGTAAGAGAGATAGAGCCATACACACACGCGTGCGCGTGACCGTAAATCGCAACGAAACGAGGAGAGGAGAGCGAGTAAACAGAAAACCGCGTCGTCACGGTATACCCTGTCGTCGTCGCCGTCGTCGTCGTCGTCATCGTTATCGTCGTCGTCGTCATCGTCGTCATCGTCGTCGTCGTCGTCGTCGTCGTCGTCGTCAACCTACGACGCAGCATTCTCCTTTGGCGTCAACGATCGGAGAAGGACGAGGACAAGTTAGTCGTGTAGGTTAGTACGCCAGCGAAACGATAATTAGTTAAGGAACTTTACGGTGCCCTTGCCTCGTCTATGAGTGGCTGATGCGTTCAGCCGATACTCCGCTAGCCTAGCAATCGTGAGCAGTCGCTCGTTTCCTCTCCTTTTAATCCATTGGGTCAAAGGAGAGGAAACGAGTGAAAACGAGCGACTGCTCACGATTGCTAGGCTAGCGGAGTATCGGCTGAACGCACCCATTATTTCACGTGAAACGTTGCTCTGTTTCTGAAGGGCTATTAGGCTATTCTCATCTACGCGCCTGACGAAAGAACGGTGGTGTACGATTTAGAAAGCTGCCTGTCATTTTCCACATAACATATATAATTATTTATAAATACGTAAATTTTATTTACAGAAAAAGAAATATGACGGGTTGCAGTGCAGATTACTGTACGAACTCATCGAGCAAAGGCTTCCAAATGTGTAGATTCCCACGAGAAGAGAAAAGAAGAAAAGTATTGTGCAGACTGGGTTCTTGGAGTGAGTTCGACATTGTGTTCAGTAAGTACAAACATAATATATTTATTTGACTAATAAGACTTCTTTTGAAACCAGTATTTAATTTTTCTTCTGCGACCAAGTGTCAGTTTTCTATTTCAAAAAATTTATGTGCAGGTGATGTTCACAACAATTCAGAAGAAATTCAGGAAACTGAAGGAAGTATTGAAGAACTGAAGGAAAAAACGCCTTTCGAAGAAACACTTGAACAACGATTTAATAGATTACAAAAATTATATGACAAATCGGAAAAATCTAGGATAGCTTTGAAAAAGAGTCTTATTGCAGCCAATAAACGGAATAAAAAATTACAACTTGTATACATGTAAAATTACAATTTGTCATCAATATATATTTTTTACGAATCATTAAATATTTTTTACAAAAGGAACTCTTGCGCACCAATTACCACTGAAAGAATTTGTTTATATTTTATTATTTGTAAATAAACTATAACTGTAAGAATTACTGTACAACATTTTCGGTATTTAAATATGAAATATTTTATTTTTCTCATTGTATAAGAATAATTCACTCATAAAAAAGTCATGTAAGGTTTCATTGTTGACATTTTTCCGCGATGCTGATTGCTTTTTTCGTAAACATCTATCATTACTTATTTTGACAGTTTGTGTATTAATTCGTTAATAGTATAATGTAATAGGAATTGTATAATTAAAGCTAAATAACATGCGCGTGGCGCGTGTCTGTCATGTCTAATTATATAAAATATACACATTTGCATTAAAACACGTTTGAGTTTTGCCGCTGAATATACCACTTCCGGTTTTGAGACAAATGGCGACGGTTAGTCCGATCCCTCTCTGGAGGATCCCTAGTTTCGAGATATGTACTACACAATCGACCCCCTGAAGGAGAGCTCACTTCTCTCCGATTTCAATGAAATTAGGCTCAATTCGTGCGTTTTCGCTTAAAACGACCGAATCTGACAGAAAAAAGCGTCGCTCTGCCCCGCGACACGAGATATTAATGCTAGGTCTACAATGCGAGTTGTAAAGTCGTGAGTCGTAAGAATTGACCAATCACAGTCGATTATTCTTCTCAAATTCGATTGTGATTGGTCCATTTCCTACGACTCACGACCCACGACTCGCATTGTAGACCCTGCATAAGCCTTAAGGGGGGAAACTCATGTCTTTGACCCTTTTTTTTGATAAATTTTTGTAAAGAACTGAGAGTATTTATTGAATCCTAATAAAATACATGATAATTTTGCCGATCAAATGTACAAGAAAAAATGTTTTTATAGTAGAAAAAATACAAAGTGCAGCTGCTCGAAGTTGTCGTCTAGATTTTGCGCGGGAGAATGCCCAGGTCCTTGTAATGAACTGAAATCAATGAACCAAAAATTTTTCGTTAAATTATGATCCTCCGATGCGCATGAACCTAAATTTAGCAAAAAAAAGAAATGAAAAATAGAGGACGTTTTAACAAAATTTAAAATTGTGAAATTTTTTTAAAACGTTTTTTATTTTTCAATTTCTTTTTTTTTTGCTAAATTTAGGTTCATGCGCATCGGAGGATCATAATTTAACGAAAAAATTTTGGTTTGTTGATTTCAGTTCATTACAAGAACCTGAGCATTCTCCCGCGCAAAATCTAGACGACAACTTCGAGCAGCTGCAGCGCCGCCATTTTGTATTTTTTCTACTATAAAAAAATTTTTTCTTGTACATTTGATCGTTAACATTATCATGTCTTTTATTAGGATTCAATAAATACTCTCAGTTCTTTATAAAATATTATCAAAAAAAGGGTCAAAGACATGAGTCTCCCCCCTTAAGAAATTGTTCAATTACAGTTGAATTTGAGGAGAATAATAATTGACTGTGATTGGTGATTCTTAGAGCTTAAGGCTTAAAACACCTATTGTAGACGGGCACTAAACGTTAAATTTGACAGGAATCAGGTTATGAAGAAATTGACCAATCACAATCGAGTATTCTTCTCACATTCCACTATGATTGGTCAATTTCTTATGGCTTAGAACACCTATTATAG
>NW_020219450.1:0-6606 GCF_003070985.1 Temnothorax curvispinosus | reverse complement strand
TCGCCGCAATAGTAAAGCATCCTGGAAGCAAAAAGTCGCAGATTTAATAACAGATTTACAAAATGTATTGAGCCATGTATTTGGTGAGCATAAAGATTGCGCTTCTCTTCAATATTTTTGTACTGGCGAACGAAAAGAAGGTGAAATAAATCTTGTGCCCCAATTGCAGAAGGCAGGGTTATTTTTAAAATTAGAAATTGCAATGAAACGCGTTATAGACAATGCTAATAGTTTATTATATTAATTTACTAGTAATTCCGTGGAAAGTTGCAATGGAATTATTAGTAAATTTATTGGCGGTAAACGTATACATTTTGCGAGAAAAGGCTCTTATCAAACGAGCGTGAAAGCTTCTGTAGTACAATTTAATAGTAGGAAAGCATTGAGTTCTACTTTTCGTGTAATCAGTAAAGAACCACCTGCATGTACAAATGTTGTAGAAAATTGAAATATAAAAAAAATTAAGACTTATCAAGAACGCACACACGCGGCAAAAGAATTAGGTCTTTCTGTTCGTACATCAAAACATTTTGCTTAAAGATTACGGACCAAATGCCGAACGACCAGATACAGAAGGTCATATGTACGAACAGTTGAAATCTAATCATTATCGAATGCTAAAATATCAGCAATATTGTTGTATTGGAATGTGCTGCACGGGGTCAGCATAAAAACCCGATGTGGCACAACGTACAGCGAAATCTTCTCACTGCTTCAAACTTTGCAAAAGTTTGTAGTAGAAGAGAAACAACTTCGTGTCAAAATCTTGTTAAAACAATTCTGTACCCTCCTCAATTGACGAATGTGGCTGTTGAGTGTGGTAAAGAAAAAGAAATAGTGGCATGAAAGCAATTGCAGGTAGAGTTGGGAATAAAAATTAATGATTGTGGAATATTTATCGATGATAATATCCCATATCTTGCCGCAACGCCTGGCGGCATTGTCGGAGACGATACTATCGTTGAGATAAAATGTCCTTACGCAGCGCGGCAAGTGTCTCCCACCGATGCAATGATGAATAAGATTGCTTCCACTCGTACAATATTTGATAAAATGGATAATACTCGAATGAATCAAAGACACGCGTACTACTTCTAAGTGCAGGGACAACTTCATATAATGCAAAGAAAGTATTGCATTTTTGCTGTGTGAACACCCTTTGGATTGAAGTACACGATTGTCGAGCGTGATGACAGATTTTGGGAAACAAAAATAACGTGATTTGCAGGTTCTGCGCAATAGTTTACGGTCACACAATGATTTTGGGGATAACATTTGAAATATTTACCTCGTAAAATGCCCTCGGCACTATTCTGTATACCCTACCGTTCATCACGCGGCCCGTACGACCGGCACGTTGTTGACAATTTAATTTGCTTGCCCAACGAAATTGCAAGTGTTCACAATTACTTTCAGGCTCAGTGACGAGAACTTTTGTCAAGCAAAAATTAATCACTGAAAAAAAAGAGATAATTATATACTTAAAGGTAGTTTAATCAATTTATAGATATAATTAGTCCGACGAACACACAAGTACTATTATTCAGTCTTGATTGACCGACAACACATACCGTATTTAACATTAGGCACGGTAATGCTGCTTTCAGCAAGGTTGCTCGACAATATGATACGTCGGAAATTTTTCGCTGGTTTCTTAAATATTAGGTACGTAACATAATTACATCCTAATTGTCATAATCGCGTTTCAGTGACGATAATACGGTATGTAACTTTTTAATTTCGCCAAATCCCGGTAGAAACACTAGCACAGAGGTCTTTTTGTCGTCATCGCCGTCATTCTCCGCACTGTCAATCATGTCGAAAACACGTATAATACGTGCGACAAACTTCGCCATGTCAGTCGTGAATCTCGGTTCCTTGTCTGCTTTGGGAATCTGTTAGAAAAATACACAATATATTTTTCACGATTGCTTTTTTATTAATCGCAGAAACTAAGAAAAAGAAAAGGAAATTATTTATTATCCATATATTCTTATCGCGTGTTACGTATAGAAGACACTTTAAATCCGTTTTTAAAAGGACCCCGGGCCCAGTTATAAGGAAAATGGATCCCGGTCAAATTGGTTGAAACTGCAGTATGTTGTACTTCATAATCTCCTGATCAAAAGTGTTAATGGGCACGAAGTCCGGAACCATCTACTTTTCGAGTTATCAGACGTTGAACATGGTAAAAATGAGGATATTGGGGACATTCTATTTTAGAGTATCCACGGCAATAATTCTTTAGGGTCGCATTTTTATGTGTGTGTGTGTGTGTGTGTGTGTGTGTGTGTATGTGTACGTGTAAGTGCGTGTGTGTGTGCGCGCATTTTGTAATAAGGTTATTAGCGCGTATGTATATGCGTGCGTGTGCGTGTGTGTGTGTGTGTGTGCGTGTGCGCGCGCGCGCGCGCGCGTGTGCGTGTGCGTGTGCGTGTGCATGTGCGTGGGCGTGGGCGTGTGTGCGTGTGCGTGGGCGCGCGCGCGCGCGTGTGTGTGTGTGTGCAAATGTAACAAATAGAAAAAGAGAGAGTCAAATAACAAATATACGTGTGTCTCAAAATGAAGTTAATTATAATAATATATAATCGCAAAAAAATAATTTTACAGAATTATATAACAAAAATAGTTTTATAGATAACGTTTTGCTCCATATTGATACTTAGGCCTATGGCCGAGTTGCCCATTTTCGTCAATTTCTGCGACAACCATCCCCATTCCTTTCATTTCTCCTTATTTTGTAGCATCTGGGCTCCTCTCGGAGACATACGCGTGATATGAGAGATGTTAAAGTTACAAATTGCATGCCAATTTGGCGCATGTCGTCACGTGTGTTTCACAGTTAGAAATGTATTGTTACGCCCGTGCTGTACGACCGTGCCGTTCGCTCATACGAGTCGCCCCGTAGAGAGAAGTCGCGAATCGTCCTTAACGACGGTTGTTATGTATCATCGGTTGTCAGATTACGCTCTGGGATTCCGTCACGCTCGACGTGTTTGCCCGAGCTCCTGTATATCGGGTTCATTAATAAACGAGTTCCTTTCTTTCCTATAACTGTGACGATTTCTTTGGAGTGTGTGCCGGAGTACGCGTCGCGCGTGAGAGAGTGTGAGTGCGAGTGATTTGGACGCGCGACGGGCGTAACAGTATCATCATCATTATTATTATTGTGGGGTAGGATATAGGTGAAGGTGCGTCGATTCTCACAATAATCAATCGTTTAATTAAGTAAAATCTCGCTAGGTTTATTTATGCTCTTGGTATATACAGGATAAATATTTCTTTGATGTCTATGAGTAGGTGGTCGTGTGTGTCAGTGTAGGTAATTATTGTGTAGTGTAATATTCTCATTTAGGCGTCCTTAAATTCCTTAAACAAGGATCTTTTCTTTATGGAGAGATTCTTTCGCGGGATATATAGATTCCGTCCGGGAGTCCCTGGCTTGCCTCTAGGAGTGGACGGAACGGGACTACGTCGTGCCCGAGGAAATGGAGGTCGTGGAAGAGTCTTGAAAACGTGGTCCGTCTGAGTTGCCACAGAATTCCCCGGTTTGCCTGGATGAGGTACGTGCCGGATGCACGGTGTTCGGATTGGTAGATCGATCAGGTGTAATTTCCACGGAAGGAAAGTCTCCACCTTAGAGATCGGAAATGTATCCTTTGTCTGGATCTCAGAAACAGGAACGGTAACCGGGGTGAACTTCCACCTCGTCTTAGTCTCAGGAGCCGGGATGGTGATCGGGATAAGCTTCCACGGTGGAGTCTTTTCCTCAGAGGCCGGGTTGAAACTCGTGGATTTATTCTCAGGAACCAGAGTCGGAGTCAGGATCGGAGTTGGAGAAGGCAGTGCCTTGGTCTCCACCGGATTCGGTGTTACCCGACGGGCTGGATCAATATGACCCTGAAAACCTTTCCGCGGCAGTGTGTCGGTTGACTCTTACCGAAAAGAGTTAATGCCCTGCAAGGCAGGTATAAAAGAAGGCCCGTAGTGAGCACGCTCCGTGAACGAAGGCCCGAAATGAGCACACTCCGTACAAAAGAGGGTTATGTCAAGGGCCCTATGAGCACACCTTGACTGGCGAACCCGAAGATTGCTGGAGAAGCCCCGCTGAGCAGCCCTTTATATAGCAGTCGATGTCAAATCTTTCTTACGAGGGAATCGGCCGGCGATGCGCCGCGTAGCGCCGCATTGAACTGCCCGGTCGATCGATACCGTGCCGCCGCTTCGCGCCGCGCGCCTTCCGTCATACTGCCAACGTCGCGCGCGCACCGTCGCGTCGCGCGTTCGTGGCGGACAGCTTACCGCCACAATTATTATTAATAATATTGATAATAATGATGACAATAATACATTTCTAACACTGAACAGTATGCGTGGCGACACGCGCTATATCCTCATACAATTTGTAGTTTAAAGCATTCCTGATATCGAGCGCCTTATGTTTCCAAGAGAAACCTAGATGCTACAAAATGAGGAAAAATTAAAGAAGTGGGTATAACCGTCGCCAAAATGGACGAAAATGGGCAACTCAGCCACAAGCCTGTTTTAACTCTTACCAGATGTTGTCTTTTGTTTAATCGAAGACAAGGAAATTTATTAAAATATTCAAGTACATTTAGTTTGTTTTGCATTAATAACTTGTTCCTAGCCCTATATGAATTATTCCAATATTCATACACTTGCTCCCACGGTTCTGTATGCTGGAATAACCATTGCAGTTTGTCTTCTGTAAGTATAAAAATTACATACAGTCACGTGTAAAATGGTCAATGTCATTAATATTAGGATAGTACCATCTATTTCAGTCTGTGCATATATCTCTTGTATGGGTTTGGAAATTGATCGCTGAAAGAGTATTCCTTGTTTCCTTAAATCACCTTTTATATGCACCTCCCTTGAAAGCAGGGGGTTGTGGGTGAACTCGTTTTGCGTGGAAAGTGTATGCGTGAACTATTTCGACATATTTCTTAGTCATTTATGTCTTCCAATACTCAAAATAGCTGCTATATTTTTCAAACTTTTTTGTTTATAATTTTTTAATAAACAATGACCGCCGGCTAAAACCTTCTGAAAGTCACTGAAGAGGGTGACCTTGACAACATATGTCAAGGTCAAAGTAATCCGAGCTGTGTTAGTATTGTAAATAATTACCCTAATATGTGTAACAAGACTCTCCTTTAAATATTATAACAATGTCTCCTGCTAATTTTTGAAACCGAGAAGTTGTTATACTGCAAGTAAAAAAATAATTGTGAAATATCTCAGGGAAACTTTATCTTTTGAAGAAACAAAATATATTTAACACACACATATATATATTGTGACGTTGCGGCCCGCCGTTTCGTGGCAGCGCCCCGCTGCCGTCACAAGGCGCGGAAATTCGCGCCCAGGGACGAGCCAGAGAAGCGACGACGAGATCTCTAGGGGAAAAAATTTTAATATCGTTTCCGCATTCTGATTCCAATTTTATTTTCATGACTAGTCTGGCACTGTAAGGAGACATGAGAGGTGTAGCATAAGTGGGAGATGGCAACATCGCCGGTGAAATACCACTACTTTCATCGTTTCCTTACTTACTCGGTTAGGCGGAGCGCGTGCCCCGAAGACTTCGTGCCTCGGCGGTCACGGTGTTCTAGAGCCAAGCATGTCAGAGTGGCGTGAGGCCTCGCGGCCGATCGCCGTTAATACTCCCGCGTGATCCGATTCAAGGACACTGCCAGGCGGGGAGTTTGACTAATTGTAATGCGCGCGGCGCCTCACCCGCACCGCGGCAAATCTTCGAGGGAACACCGATGACGGAAGGGTCCTGGAGGACCAAGGACCGAGGAGGGGTGGCGATAGCGGCAACCACTGGGATCACGGGCGGCGAGAGCAACGCGGCAGGCGTGCGGCGAATGAGGCAGCGATGGACGAAGGCCGCCGATGGCGGAGCCCCAGGTACCGGGGAAAGCCCGACCTCAGCAATTTGCCTCCACGAAATACCGGTCCGCGGGGTGGCTGGCCACCGCCCCGAGGTCAAACCGGAGGCACACCGGCCAGAACAAAGTCCAGTCCACTGCCCAGGGACAAATCGAAGGGGTCGCTACGCCGCCAAGGGACCGTTGCGCGACCCCAAAGGATCTTCTTGCAACGATCCTGCGTTGGGATACCGCGCGAGCTTGCCAGCTCGCTCCCGATTGGTTGGCGCGTTCCTCAGGAAGGGGATGCCGCATCGATTCCGCTATCGAGCGAATCTAGCGAAATACTCTCTGGTCGTCCGTCGGCAAGTCTGAACGCTAAAGTTTTGAGCTCCGCGATAACCGCCCCAAATCGGGTATCCGTTTGATCCTGCGACGACCGATAGCACGAGGTGACGACGAGGAGCCCGAGAGAAAGGCATCGCATCGGTGAGGTTGCCCGCAAGTAATATTGAGATGTTAAGTCACGACGCCGCCCTCCGGTACGCGCTCTTGCTCGGGAAAACGTTGTAATACCGCGACACGTACGGCTCCTTATGACCAAATATCGAATGGCGATCGACAGCGAGAGCGAAGGGCCTCGGGATGGTATCGTGGCCGCGTAATCGGGATAAGATCGTACTAACGAGCCTCTGGAGATCGCGATAGA
>NW_020219449.1:0-1642 GCF_003070985.1 Temnothorax curvispinosus | reverse complement strand
AGCTCACGAGATTGCTCTAATAAATTAAAGAACCGTTGATTCACCTCTCACAAAAGCGAAATCATATAGACGTGAATAATCGTGAGCGTGAAAGAATAAATCAAAAATCGTTACAACCAGGAAAATAATAACTCCGAAAACAAGTCAAATTTTCACGCGATCTCAGACGCCAAGTTTACTCCAAAAAGTACGCAGGATCGCGATTGTTCAGAATTCTGTCGCCAGGAGAGAGTATCCCCGAAATACGAGGCGCAATATAACACAACGACGGGCCAGTAATCAAGCCCGAACGCGACAGATAACGCGAAAGATTTAGGTTTTATCGCGCCGAGGAAATCATCAGCGCGAGAAGAATATCGTACTCAATCTAACGAATTTTTACGGGACATACGCCCTACGCCAAAGAGTACTTAATTCAACGCGAAAGAAAGAGTATTCTCCGAGGAGAATAGCGCTAAACCAGCGCGAGACTACACAACGCAATAATGTCTTGACGGACTGGCAGACTAACGCGAAATAAACTAAATCTACCGCAAGAGATGACGAACTTACATACTAACGCAATGTACAACTAAATCTACGCAGGGGAAAATATCTACACGAGGAAAACGCGAATTTGATCGCAAGCACACGAGATTACGGAAACGGCGTAACGCAAAAGAATCATTCTCGACGAATAAACTACGATCACGAGAGTCGCGCGTGACGCACCGCCGGGTAATACGCGATCGCGACCACAGATACCGTAAGAATGTTCGCGAATTACCGAATCGAGATATCTATCGCGATCTCCAGGACTTTCACTCGATGAGTACTATTCACTGGCCACGAGACCATTCCAAAGCCCTTCGCTCTCGCTCTCGATCGCAGATGCAAAATTACGAGATCTCAATTACGCGAGTACTTTAGGCGAGAGCGTGGCCCGGAGGGCGGTGTCGTGGCTTACATTACTACCGTCTATTACGAGGCAACCTCACCGGTAAGATACTTCCTCGGTCGGGGTTGTCCTCTCCGCCGTCACCAAAAGCCGTCGCGAGAGAATCAGGCACCAAGTGCGCAGCAAGAGTCGGTCGAGAAGCGCTCAAGAAAGCCGTGCGTGTCGTCCCGAGGGTGGCTCAAGAATGATCGCGGAAGTGCGCTCGATAGAGGCGTCGATCTAACGCCCCTAGCGGGACATGCGCGACCCTTCCGCGCGATAAGCGGACCAATTGGCGATGAGCTTGCAAGCTCGCGAGGGAGCCGCTCGCAGGGTTATCGACCGTGGATTCGGCGGGGCGTTCGAACGTGCCCTTCGCGCTCGCGGGGTCCTTCCAGGTTTCCCCGTTGTAGTAGGCAAGGCGATGACTCCCGCGGTGTCCTCTGGCTCGACTCGGGGGCGGTGGCCATCCACCCCCAGAGTCCGTCTGGCCTCGGAGGACTGCAGACAGGCCCGGCGCCGGGCCCCTGCGATGCACAGGTTCGCCTGCCGTTGCTGGCGCGCAGCGCGCGCGTCTCACGTCGTCCCTCGCTTAGTAGCGGTCCTCGTAACCCGGGCTCCTCGCCCTCGACATCTCGCTTTCGGTCCTTGTGATTCCGTTTATCATCCGGCTCTCCTGGTACTCCTCGTCATCTTCAGTGTGGCGTTGGAACTCCAACTCGACGG
>NW_020219448.1:4611-9212 GCF_003070985.1 Temnothorax curvispinosus | reverse complement strand
CTATTACTTAAGTGTTTTGGCATTATGCCTCTTACTATCTTAAAAATAAAAATACATACATTGTACATTAACCTCTGTCTTACATTCATAAACTTAAGGGTTTGCAGCATCAAATCTACCTTTGTATATCGCGAGCACTGCAGTATGACTCTCATGGCACGGTTTTGTGCCACTTGCAGTCGATTCAGTTGCGTTTCACCCATGCCTACTAACATCGTTGCGCAATATTCAAAGTGAGGCGCTATGATAGACTTATACACAGTACATCGAGTGTACGCCGATATATCATTTCCTATTCTATTCAGAAAACTCAATTTTTTCCCTATTTTCTTTAACATATAATCACAGTGATTCTCCCAACGGAGTTTACTATCGATCATTACACCCAGATGTTTCGTTATCTCGACACGCTCAATTATAGTTCCATTCAAACTTTTTACTATTATGTCTGTTTTTATTTCTTTTCTTATACTTCTAACTATCATATATTTGGTCTTATCTGCATTCATTTTTAACATATTCACATTCATCCATTCTTCAAGTATACCGAGCACCATATTTAGTTTTATTTCTATTTTCTCACAACTTTCTCCTGTTACACTTGCGGTCGTGTCATCTGCAAATAATCTAAATATACTTCTCTTTGGACAGACTTTAACTATATCATTTATATACAAAATAAACAATAGAGGTTCTAATACTGATCCCTGTGGCACGCCATATACTGTCTCAATTATTTTAGAACACATATTGAATCTAACTTGCTGCTTTCTATTACTTAAATACGATCTTATCCATTCCAGTACCACTCCTCTTATTCCATACTGATATAATTTTTCCACTAATCTTATCCTATCTATTGTCTCAAACGCTCTCCTGAGATCCAGGAATAACACCCCCACCATTTTTTTCTCCTCAATTATCAATTTCCATTCTTCGATAAAACTTTGAATTGCTGTCTCACACGACTGCTGTTTCCTAAATCCCGATTGGTATTCGGTTATTATTTCATTGTCATCTAGAAATTTTTCCAACTGTTTTTTTACAACTAACTCTAATACTTTTTCATATATCGGTAACATATTAATTGGTCTATACTCGCTCGCTTTTTTTGGTTTGTTTACCTTTGGTATCGGTATTATCGTGGATGTTTTCCATCCTTCTGGAAATTTACCTGTCCTAAGCGAATCATTTATTACCCCTACAAACTCATCTTTTATTACAGGTAGCACCATTTTCAGTATATCACTATTTATCCCTTCCTCTGTTCCGTTCTTTCGTGGTAGTTCCCTAACAATTTGTTCCAATTCACTTGCACTAATTGGCTCAAAATTTTCCACAATTCCCTTATTCTCAATTACATAAATAGGTCTCTTACCCGTGCCTTCTATCCCCTTATTACTAATAGATTGCACAATGTTGCTAATACTTTTTACATAATATATATTAAATTTATCAGCTATATTGCATTCTTCTATGTCTTCTAATATTTCAAAATCTACATTATCGATGTTCTCTGAACCCCTTTGCTCACCTTTAATTAATTCTTTTAAAGTTTTCCACATTTTTGTAGGATCACTCCTATTATTATCTATCATATTCTCATAATATTCTTTCTTTTTTGCCCTGATAAGTTTAACTACTGCATTTCTTTCATTTCTGAAAAATTCCCAGTCCTGTTCTTTACCTGAGTTTATTGCTCTACTGTGGGCCTTATCCCTTTTATCTGCTGCCATTCTAATTACATCTGAATACCACATTTTCCCTTCCCATATTTTCGGAATCTTAAACTTTTTCTTAGGTGCTACAGTATCCAATATACTTACTATACTATTGACAAATCTCTCCGCCCTTATGCTTATATCTAGCCCTTGACCTTGCTCAGTTCTTTCTTCCATTATTCTAAGAAATTCATCTACATTAAATTTACTATAGTCCCTGCCTCTAAATTCTTTATATTTATTTCTATTTTCATTTATATTAAATTGTACTTTTAGCCATGTATGGTCCGTGATTTTGGGTTTCTCATTCACTTGTACCTTTATTTCTTTATTCGAAAAAATGAAATCTATCATCGTTCGACTATCTTTTGTAACTCTCGTTGGACAATCAACGTATTGCCTCATCCCTAGGTTTTGCATTACCGTTAATAATTTCTTTGTGTAAAATGAATCTACCATTACATCTATGTTAAAGTCCCCTATCACTATACAGTCATACTTTATTATTAAATCTTCAACCGTATCTTCCAAAAATCTCACGAAATCGCCATTTGACGCACTTGGCGAATGATACACTACTGCTATCATACCTTTATACAAATTCTCTCTTATTTTTACTACCACCCACCAACAATTTGACACTATTTTTTTCTTATCAACTGTTTTAAATTTAATATCATCCCTAACATATAGCAGTACTCCTCCTGTGTTTCTATTTTCAGCATCACATCTAACTATACTATACCCCGGTACATTGACCTCACTATCCTCAATTTCTACAGTCAATCTAGTCTCGGATAACGCTAGAATCACAGGATTCACCCTCTTCATAATCTGATGTTGAATTTCGTCCTTATGCGCCAAGAAGCTTTGTGCATTCGTATACCAGAGTAATTCCGCTTCTCCCTGTGGTTGCTATTTTGCATCTTCCCAGCCGGCTCTTTTTTTCTCTTCCTCCAATACTTTCTTAAAAGTCGGACATTCCGAATCTAGCGCCTCGTGTTCAACATTTATCTTCAAGTTGTATGTCTGATTCTTAAAGGTACAGTTTACACACCTCTTCTTTGCCGTCGTACTTTCATTCGCCTTATGATTTCCTGCACATTTATAGCATGTTTCTTGTCTCGTGCAATTCTTGGCAATATGGTAATAGCCCCAGCATTTAAAACATCTTCTAACACTAATATAATTAAATATAGGACACTTTCGCCATCCTAAATTTATTTTTCCTCTGTTTATTAGTGAATTATGAGTGCTTTCATCCACTTCAATTATTACGGATCCTTGCTCAGTATCCTTACTTTTTCCTCTTAATATTTTCATCACTAGGTGCATACAGGATTCATCGCCAATTCTGTTCTGCTTCTTGATTGTATCTATCAGTTCATCATTCTCCATTTTCATTTTTTCTCCACCAACATTAATTATTTTAATCTTTGGTTTCCTCTTCTGTGGCTCAGAGACTTTGACCTCCTCGCCCATTGCCGCTTGTACCGTCGCCTTTAGCTTATCCTTCTTTTCTTTTGACTCACATCCTAAGATCACTGTCCCTTTCCCTCCCTTTCTTAATTTAGTAATTCCTATTTCCATCTTGGTTATATCAATTTTATCTTTAATTGTTTTCTTCGTAATTTCACTCTCTTGTTGTACTTTTGGTTTTATAATCAAGATATTTTCTTCCTTCCTTTCTTTAATCACATCGCTATATTTTCTTGTCCCTCCACCTGACGATCCATATGCCCCTTGCGTCAACATTTTTCTCAATTCTTCTATTTCCTGTTTAATGCCTCCCATCTCCTCACGGACTATTTCTTTTATCATTGACTTGATCTCCTTTTTACATGCTGCCTCATCTTTTAATTCTTTCACTGTTTTTACAAGCCAATCTATTTTTCTATCAATATCACTCGCGATTGCTACTTTATTCCCGCTGCTCGGCGCCGGACTCATTTTTGCAGGTGCCGTTGCTCTTTCTGCTGCTGCCACTGCTTTATTTATATCAGCTACTTTATCACCATCACCAATAATTATCTTCTCGAATGGGCCAAGACACGACACCAAATCGCGGTTTCTATCATAAATTTTGTGCTTAGATACACAACCTGGATGGTAGAAAAGCTTGGCACAGAACTTGCATGCTATCACCTCCGTTTTTATCGCCTTCTTACATGCCGAGCATCGATACTCGGCGTAATCCTCGTTCATTCTGCTAATATCGGCAGAGACAGTTAATTGACTCGTCACTTTAACACGTCACTTTCATACGTCAGCGTTTTGTGTTCGCCGTCGATGTCTACCTGTCGTACGAGGTTTCGATGACCTCTAAACGAAATGCAGATCTCGTGTCTATGTATCAACATATTCCGGCTAGATAACACTCATAGCTACCCCCGGTCTATGCAGATATTTGTTACACAACTTTTTAACACTCTCCCTCACTTCTAAACCACTCAAAAATTCACACTTTTACGGAGCGATGTTTCGCACGTCTGCTTCTGCTGAGAGAGAGAGAGAGAGAGAGAGAGAGAGAGAGAGAGAGAGAGATTGATATTGATATATATTTAATATGCCCAAGCAAGGCTAAAGGGCAAAACCAAATAACAAAGCAGTAATACATGCAAAATAAGCATAACAAACTACAGCACTTAAAACTACTTATAATTAACGCAACTTAAAACTAATCAAATTAACTTAGAACTTATCAAATCGCAACTAAGACTAGCGCACTTAAACTAAAAAGCACCACGCAGGCAAAACTAGACAAAACTAAAAGCAGAAAAAGAAATGACCCAATCACTCAGCTTCGGACAAATGCAAGAAGGTACTAAGAAGACTCTTGAAGGCAAGAAGGGAAGATGCTGATTTTATAACATCAGGAAG
>NW_020219448.1:0-4601 GCF_003070985.1 Temnothorax curvispinosus | reverse complement strand
CTATTACTTAAGTGTTTTGGCATTATGCCTCTTACTATCTTAAAAATAAAAATACATACATTGTACATTAACCTCTGTCTTACATTCATAAACTTAAGGGTTTGCAGCATCAAATCTACCTTTGTATATCGCGAGCACTGCAGTATGACTCTCATGGCACGGTTTTGTGCCACTTGCAGTCGATTCAGTTGCGTTTCACCCATGCCTACTAACATCGTTGCGCAATATTCAAAGTGAGGCGCTATGATAGACTTATACACAGTACATCGAGTGTACGCCGATATATCATTTCCTATTCTATTCAGAAAACTCAATTTTTTCCCTATTTTCTTTAACATATAATCACAGTGATTCTCCCAACGGAGTTTACTATCGATCATTACACCCAGATGTTTCGTTATCTCGACACGCTCAATTATAGTTCCATTCAAACTTTTTACTATTATGTCTGTTTTTATTTCTTTTCTTATACTTCTAACTATCATATATTTGGTCTTATCTGCATTCATTTTTAACATATTCACATTCATCCATTCTTCAAGTATACCGAGCACCATATTTAGTTTTATTTCTATTTTCTCACAACTTTCTCCTGTTACACTTGCGGTCGTGTCATCTGCAAATAATCTAAATATACTTCTCTTTGGACAGACTTTAACTATATCATTTATATACAAAATAAACAATAGAGGTTCTAATACTGATCCCTGTGGCACGCCATATACTGTCTCAATTATTTTAGAACACATATTGAATCTAACTTGCTGCTTTCTATTACTTAAATACGATCTTATCCATTCCAGTACCACTCCTCTTATTCCATACTGATATAATTTTTCCACTAATCTTATCCTATCTATTGTCTCAAACGCTCTCCTGAGATCCAGGAATAACACCCCCACCATTTTTTTCTCCTCAATTATCAATTTCCATTCTTCGATAAAACTTTGAATTGCTGTCTCACACGACTGCTGTTTCCTAAATCCCGATTGGTATTCGGTTATTATTTCATTGTCATCTAGAAATTTTTCCAACTGTTTTTTTACAACTAACTCTAATACTTTTTCATATATCGGTAACATATTAATTGGTCTATACTCGCTCGCTTTTTTTGGTTTGTTTACCTTTGGTATCGGTATTATCGTGGATGTTTTCCATCCTTCTGGAAATTTACCTGTCCTAAGCGAATCATTTATTACCCCTACAAACTCATCTTTTATTACAGGTAGCACCATTTTCAGTATATCACTATTTATCCCTTCCTCTGTTCCGTTCTTTCGTGGTAGTTCCCTAACAATTTGTTCCAATTCACTTGCACTAATTGGCTCAAAATTTTCCACAATTCCCTTATTCTCAATTACATAAATAGGTCTCTTACCCGTGCCTTCTATCCCCTTATTACTAATAGATTGCACAATGTTGCTAATACTTTTTACATAATATATATTAAATTTATCAGCTATATTGCATTCTTCTATGTCTTCTAATATTTCAAAATCTACATTATCGATGTTCTCTGAACCCCTTTGCTCACCTTTAATTAATTCTTTTAAAGTTTTCCACATTTTTGTAGGATCACTCCTATTATTATCTATCATATTCTCATAATATTCTTTCTTTTTTGCCCTGATAAGTTTAACTACTGCATTTCTTTCATTTCTGAAAAATTCCCAGTCCTGTTCTTTACCTGAGTTTATTGCTCTACTGTGGGCCTTATCCCTTTTATCTGCTGCCATTCTAATTACATCTGAATACCACATTTTCCCTTCCCATATTTTCGGAATCTTAAACTTTTTCTTAGGTGCTACAGTATCCAATATACTTACTATACTATTGACAAATCTCTCCGCCCTTATGCTTATATCTAGCCCTTGACCTTGCTCAGTTCTTTCTTCCATTATTCTAAGAAATTCATCTACATTAAATTTACTATAGTCCCTGCCTCTAAATTCTTTATATTTATTTCTATTTTCATTTATATTAAATTGTACTTTTAGCCATGTATGGTCCGTGATTTTGGGTTTCTCATTCACTTGTACCTTTATTTCTTTATTCGAAAAAATGAAATCTATCATCGTTCGACTATCTTTTGTAACTCTCGTTGGACAATCAACGTATTGCCTCATCCCTAGGTTTTGCATTACCGTTAATAATTTCTTTGTGTAAAATGAATCTACCATTACATCTATGTTAAAGTCCCCTATCACTATACAGTCATACTTTATTATTAAATCTTCAACCGTATCTTCCAAAAATCTCACGAAATCGCCATTTGACGCACTTGGCGAATGATACACTACTGCTATCATACCTTTATACAAATTCTCTCTTATTTTTACTACCACCCACCAACAATTTGACACTATTTTTTTCTTATCAACTGTTTTAAATTTAATATCATCCCTAACATATAGCAGTACTCCTCCTGTGTTTCTATTTTCAGCATCACATCTAACTATACTATACCCCGGTACATTGACCTCACTATCCTCAATTTCTACAGTCAATCTAGTCTCGGATAACGCTAGAATCACAGGATTCACCCTCTTCATAATCTGATGTTGAATTTCGTCCTTATGCGCCAAGAAGCTTTGTGCATTCGTATACCAGAGTAATTCCGCTTCTCCCTGTGGTTGCTATTTTGCATCTTCCCAGCCGGCTCTTTTTTTCTCTTCCTCCAATACTTTCTTAAAAGTCGGACATTCCGAATCTAGCGCCTCGTGTTCAACATTTATCTTCAAGTTGTATGTCTGATTCTTAAAGGTACAGTTTACACACCTCTTCTTTGCCGTCGTACTTTCATTCGCCTTATGATTTCCTGCACATTTATAGCATGTTTCTTGTCTCGTGCAATTCTTGGCAATATGGTAATAGCCCCAGCATTTAAAACATCTTCTAACACTAATATAATTAAATATAGGACACTTTCGCCATCCTAAATTTATTTTTCCTCTGTTTATTAGTGAATTATGAGTGCTTTCATCCACTTCAATTATTACGGATCCTTGCTCAGTATCCTTACTTTTTCCTCTTAATATTTTCATCACTAGGTGCATACAGGATTCATCGCCAATTCTGTTCTGCTTCTTGATTGTATCTATCAGTTCATCATTCTCCATTTTCATTTTTTCTCCACCAACATTAATTATTTTAATCTTTGGTTTCCTCTTCTGTGGCTCAGAGACTTTGACCTCCTCGCCCATTGCCGCTTGTACCGTCGCCTTTAGCTTATCCTTCTTTTCTTTTGACTCACATCCTAAGATCACTGTCCCTTTCCCTCCCTTTCTTAATTTAGTAATTCCTATTTCCATCTTGGTTATATCAATTTTATCTTTAATTGTTTTCTTCGTAATTTCACTCTCTTGTTGTACTTTTGGTTTTATAATCAAGATATTTTCTTCCTTCCTTTCTTTAATCACATCGCTATATTTTCTTGTCCCTCCACCTGACGATCCATATGCCCCTTGCGTCAACATTTTTCTCAATTCTTCTATTTCCTGTTTAATGCCTCCCATCTCCTCACGGACTATTTCTTTTATCATTGACTTGATCTCCTTTTTACATGCTGCCTCATCTTTTAATTCTTTCACTGTTTTTACAAGCCAATCTATTTTTCTATCAATATCACTCGCGATTGCTACTTTATTCCCGCTGCTCGGCGCCGGACTCATTTTTGCAGGTGCCGTTGCTCTTTCTGCTGCTGCCACTGCTTTATTTATATCAGCTACTTTATCACCATCACCAATAATTATCTTCTCGAATGGGCCAAGACACGACACCAAATCGCGGTTTCTATCATAAATTTTGTGCTTAGATACACAACCTGGATGGTAGAAAAGCTTGGCACAGAACTTGCATGCTATCACCTCCGTTTTTATCGCCTTCTTACATGCCGAGCATCGATACTCGGCGTAATCCTCGTTCATTCTGCTAATATCGGCAGAGACAGTTAATTGACTCGTCACTTTAACACGTCACTTTCATACGTCAGCGTTTTGTGTTCGCCGTCGATGTCTACCTGTCGTACGAGGTTTCGATGACCTCTAAACGAAATGCAGATCTCGTGTCTATGTATCAACATATTCCGGCTAGATAACACTCATAGCTACCCCCGGTCTATGCAGATATTTGTTACACAACTTTTTAACACTCTCCCTCACTTCTAAACCACTCAAAAATTCACACTTTTACGGAGCGATGTTTCGCACGTCTGCTTCTGCTGAGAGAGAGAGAGAGAGAGAGAGAGAGAGAGAGAGAGAGAGAGATTGATATTGATATATATTTAATATGCCCAAGCAAGGCTAAAGGGCAAAACCAAATAACAAAGCAGTAATACATGCAAAATAAGCATAACAAACTACAGCACTTAAAACTACTTATAATTAACGCAACTTAAAACTAATCAAATTAACTTAGAACTTATCAAATCGCAACTAAGACTAGCGCACTTAAACTAAAAAGCACCACGCAGGCAAAACTAGACAAAACTAAAAGCAGAAAAAGAAATGACCCAATCACTCAGCTTCGGACAAATGCAAGAAGGTACTAAGAAGACTCTTGAAGGCAAGAAGGGAAGATGCTGATTTTATAACATCAGGAAG
>NW_020219447.1:0-22880 GCF_003070985.1 Temnothorax curvispinosus | reverse complement strand
GCGCACGCGCGCTCACGCACACATTGTGTTACCGCTCCTCCCGCTTCCCCCCTCTCTCTCTCTCTCACTCTCGGTGCAACTCCTTCTGTATATTTGCCTGGTAAGCTTCCGGTCGAGCTTTTATCCTGCCCCGTGATGTTGCCTTATATCCGCCTATGTCACATTCAGGCACACTTTAAGTCGCCATCGGACGTACCTGTTTTTCACGCTATATGGCTTTCCAGCGCCTTTCGTTTGCCACGCTTTTCGTTTTTCTTAATGCTGGAGAAATGAATGAGTCGAGGGGGAAGACGAAATATGTAGGTCATTTGGAACAATAATAAAGCTAGCACCTATGCACAATTCATGGCTTAAAACAACTCGTGCTATTCATATGAGATTTACGAACAGTATGACTAGACACATTCGTCGAGTTCTTTATTGTCGCCTTTAAAATTCGTGCGAATTTATGTGTCAATAATGCGATTTTTTTTGTACAAAATCAAAGAGCGTGAATCACCACGAATTGTATACACAGTCTGGCTAGCATCTTGCGAATAACGCAGGGAGACAAGGGCTAGTATTTATTTGTTTTGAATAGTTTCTCTTTAGATTCTAGCGAGACACGAAAGTCACGTGAGCTCAAACGATTTGGAAAAAGGAGGAATATTGTTGTGAGAGAGAAAGAATCAAACGGCGTGACTAGAGAGATTGGCTAGTTTAACATATTTAGTTAGTATTTTTTACTAAATTGAATAAACTAAATTAGAATAAACTGCATTAATTTGTGCTGTATAAATTGGTGTTTTTTGTAATTATGGAATTAGAAGCTTACACAATATTTACATCTAAAGACGACCATTAATAAAGTATTAATGTGCAAGGGAAAATATTGGATATATTTACATAATTTTAATGATACTTCTAAAAATTCTTTTAGGTATCGGACGCTGCGTTTTCTCAAGAAATTTCTTTATCAATTATTACAATAGCGTGCCGCTGCTGTTTTCACGCAGTACTTTTTATATCTCTATCTATCTTATCTGTCTATGTATCTCTTTCCTGGAAAAACGGAGTTGGTGAACGTGTCGTCGCTGGCATAGCTAGATTTTCAGCCGGAAAGCCGATTGTTCGCAAATTAACGACGTCGCGGCAAGATGCCACGTCCGTGCAATTTCGCCGTGCGTGACGTCGCGGAAGGTCGACGACGACGACGTATTCGCGACTCACGCGAGAGACGCGCGTGTCGAGGTGTTAATTTTAACACACCGGGCTCCTTTTTTCCCCCTATCGAGCGCGCGCGTCCACCGGCTGTTCTCGCGCGCGAGAACTTCTTGCCCGAGAACTGAGCAGAACTCGGCAACGCGGCGATGGCTCAATGAGAAGAAACCGAGCGACTTCGAAATCCTGTGAGAAAAAGAAGAGGAAACGCGTAGATGAGCGCGTATGTGTATTTGTGTATACGCTTACGCTCGCTCGCTCAGGCGCCTCTTTACACGTAACTCGCGAGGCGACGTGACACGCGTGCCTCGCGACGCGAACTACAGACGTGGCCTCCGCAGCGCATTATTATTAGCCGGCAGCGTGTGTGCGTGAACGCGCGAGTGCGTGCATGCGTGCGTACACGCAGATGTGCGCGCACGCAACGCGCGAGCAGAGCACGCGATGCGCGTAACTACGGGGCGCGCGTTCAAGGCGCGCTTCGCCTCTGCTAGCGCTACCAGCAATTCGCGTCGCTCTCGAGGTCGAATTTCGCGCGTTTAACTCGGGCATATATTCTGCAAAATATTCCACATACGCGAACCTAGTGCTCTGTTTAATTGCTCGGTGTTCAGGATTGACTAAGAATTTATGTATTCATATTTCATTGTTCTATGAACAAGATCAGTAAGCAGTTATATTTTATTGTTAGATGTTCATGATTCTATTTATGTTACTAATGTGTAACGACTATGGTTCAAATTCATATTTATTTTCGTTTCTCTTAAGTTCATATTACTTTCGTGTATTATCGTGCTAGCCGCGTGACCCCGTTCATTTTGACACGGTCGCGGAGCGTGACACGTGCGGTCGCGGAATCGGCAGCCAATACGGGCATCGCGCCGATGTCTTCCGTTTGGAATTCGGAGTCAGCGGGCTCAGTCTTGCTGTGCTTCTCGTATGAATATGAGCGATCGAATTCAGTATCAGTTATACTCTAAGAAGTCGAAGCAAGTGTCGCGGGAATTGTGTGAGCGCAACGAACTCATTATTCAAATACACGGTGCCAATGAAGTAGCAGCAAAAGTATCTCTAACTGAAACGGTGCATTATTATCTGCTCTACGCATGTGCTCCAGCCAGATCTACTCAACTTGTGATTCCTCGCTCCGACACCTTGCTTCAACCCATTACGCCTTGCAATTCTTGTAATTCTTTTTCAAATTTACATAGCAGTACCTACATTTTCTCAAGGTTCTTCATAATTGTGATTGCAAGATTAATTGATTAAATCGATCAATTTATTTTCCTCTTTTTTTCAAGACGCATATGTAGATATATTTAAATAATAAAAATATGTATATGTTAAGCGTAAGTAGTTCTGACAAAAAAAAAACGCTTCCTCCATTTTTACGGATTAAATATGATTAACTGTTAACCAAGAACTCCAATACCTTGAAGCGTTAAAAGCGTTCTTTAACATTGAGTTTTTTTCACGAATTTCGTTCTCTCTTTAAAACTACCATATTTTTACTCGCTTAAACTGTCAAGAGTTGTCTTGGAAAAAATTGAAATTTAAACGATTCTCATATTTCGGAATTAAGATAATATATAAAGCTCTGTCAAATATATGGTTTTCTACGAATTTCAAGTAGCGAGGAAAGATCATCCTGAGGCGGATTAAGAAATCCGGCAGTGGGCGATAAAGGCCGTAAGACAACTCGTTTCGCCTAAACGGAACGCAAATTGCTAAGTTTGCGCGCAACGCGATGTACGAAACGGCGAAAGTAATCGCATCGTTGAATGCGCGTCGTCGTCGTCGTCGTCGTCGTCGTCGTCGTCGTCGCCATTATCATCGAAAATTTAACGGAACCGGTTTGAGCGCGACGAGGGGAGAAGCGATGAAGTGTCAACGTGGTGACCGTGGTGTGTGACCAGAAGCCAGAAAGAAAACGGGAAGCAACACGTCGAATTAGTGTCCGCCGCGATTGACGAGCGATCGTCACCGCGTTTTCTGATTTGACGAGCTATGCGGAGCAGAGGCTGTTGGATTATCCCACTGAAAAGCAGAAACTCGCCTCTCCGTTTCCCGTCTCAGCGAAGCGGGAAGAAGCGCGCCCGGCGATTCATTAAGTCGTTAGCGCGCAGAGTCGTTCTCCCCGGAAACGAAAGAGACTCGGATATTCCCCGTTTTTTTTTTATCGGGGAACCATCTTCATAAAACGATCACGGGGCATACCTTGTATCGCGGGATAATTATCCTCCTTCCCCCTTTCAAAAATATTTCAGAGATATTTATTGTGTCTTACGCCGCGTTAACATTGAATGCTATCTTGATACTAGGCGAGCAAGGTTCGGGTTCGCGAGTTCAGTACTAAATACGGCTGTCAGTTCCTCCTCAACCCTCCGATACGCCATTTTCACATTAAGCGAATAAATTCCCCGTATCGGACAGTCGTATCTAGCGCGGTAGCTAAATGAAAATACGAATACGGGGCCCGTAATAGTCTTTTCAGGACAGGCAGGTTTGCGCGGAAGAGAGAAGAGCCGTGTTGTGGCGATCAACGGTTCGTTTCTCGTCGACGACAACCGCGTCGATAAATTTTCCCGTATGTACTACCGCACGTGCGTGTACGCACTCGCGAACAACGCGGCCGGGCGGCGGATCCAATTTGAGATAAACGCGCGCCGGAAGACGCATTGTTCGCGCGGAATAGTACAAATTAACAGATCGATATCGCGGGCCCGGCGCAATTAACATTGTGTACACACCGGCACGACCGGCGGATCGGCTTTCTTGAAAATCTGACGGTTTAATTAGGCGCCGGCCACCACCTTGTGGCAGATGCGGGGCCCGGTCGATTAATTAAACAGGCGGCGGCCCCCCGATATATCGTTCGGGCTCATCTCGCTCATTTAAATCGACGCGGTTCGCGATAATCGCGCGCCTGCTTCGGGGATTTCCTTTCCGCGTCTTGCGCGACGGTCGCGATGGTTGACGCCGTTATTTCGCGATAAATCTCGACTCAATAAGCTCCCATCGGAGCTCCGACACGGCTCGAGACATAATCTTGCTGGAATCGTCCACTGGACGAAAGTTTTAATCAGAGACAGACGACTTATGATCAATATTATAATTACGATGGAAATTAAAATTGCTTGTGAACTATATTTTAATGACAAATGAATAATATATTACTTAATTAATGCTAATAATAGGTTTCTCGTAAATCGTAATTCTTATTACGAGATTGCACGTTGGTAACATGTTTAAACGCGATAAATAGGGGATCTTGTATCGCAGGTGTTCAAACCTCGCCGGTGAACATCGTCGCGACGGCGACAGTGGTGACGGAGGAGGCCCTCTTGGGCGACGAGGAGGCTGAAAACTGCGAGGGCGGAAGCGAGAGCACCGAGAAGTCCGCGAACGAGGAGGACGAGGATGGGGACGTTGACGTGGAGGAGTGCAGCAGCGTCGACGACGGGCCGGTCCACGGGGTGTTGGCCGACGATCTCGCCGGGGTTAGCACGCCCTCGCGGAAACGCAGCGCGGACGGCGCCTGCAATACGGACGAGAAGAAGCAACGTCTAAGGACCAGCTGCAACTCCGACGAGCTGCGTGACGTCGAGTGCCAACTCGAGACCAAGGATCTCTGGGACAAGTTCAACGAACTCGGCACGGAGATGATCATCACGAAGACCGGCCGGTAAGTGACGCATGTCGATCGAGAGATGCGAGAGTATATCGGGAAAAGGTTCCGGTGCGCGTTCGAAGAACTTGTAACGTGCCGTGCTAAGTGAGTAGAGCGAATTCGAGTCGTTGGATATAGGACGAATAATCGTTGAAGGTAACAGGGGTACTTTTCACAAAGTTTTTTGTTTCCATCTTTTTCCTAACTATTTCGAATAAAGTTAATAATTTGAGCACTTCACGTTTCATAAGGGATCGCAGCGAATTCCACGAAAATATTGAGAATAATGTAATTTATCCATTTTACAAAAATTTCCGTTTTTTTTTAATTTTACTAAATAAATCTTATGTGTATTATTTATAATATAATTTTATCTGTACGAAGGCTTATCGATTATCTTGATACATACTCAGCAACTTACCTACAAATAAATATGTAATCGCAAGGAACTTTTTTTGTAAATTAATGGGATCAGTCTCAGAGAGGCTGCAGACAGGACAGATTGTATTTTTGACGCGGACAGAACAGAAAGGTACCCGGGGGGAAGGGGGAAGGTCTCGCTCCTTCAACTTCGCCATTCATCGGTAATTATCTTTACGATATCGTAACGCGACTCCATATTCGCACGCTCGTTAATCGGCCGTATTTAAAGACCGCGACGCTTTTAATTCGCGAGCAAATAGCGGGAAAAGACGCGGGCAAGAGCTCGTCGGACGCCGAGACGTTGTCGGTAGCACGCAGGGCAGCGACCAACTACGTCAGCGTATATACCTGAACTAATGGATTTCATTGACTGACGTTTTACGAGATATTTAAGGGAGTTTCAAATGTAATTTATCGCGCCCGTTTACGCGCGGACGCGCGCATTTTTATAGGTATGCTAATAAAGTTTCGGCCGGCGAGCCGCAGCTGCGGCCGGGATGCGTGACCACGGTCGGAATTATGAGATATTCGTGTGCGCACGGGCACAGGGTTAGTCGAGAGAGAGAAAGAGCTAACCATCGGCTGTCCCGACGGTGCGTGCAATGTGCGCGTACAACCTCGAGGCGCTACCGCGATGATCGATGCGCCGCATTATCGCCCGAAGTTCGCGATCGCGATCGAGGACCCGCGGAACGCCGGGACTCCGTTCTTTAGAAACAACCACCTCGGAGATGCTGCGATCGCGATAAGCTTCCCAGCTAATTGCGAAATACCGCGCGCACCGGACAGACCACATCTTTCGCTCGCCGGCGTCGAAGTGCTTGCGAAACGGACGCGCACTTCGATTATTATTATTAATAACAAGTGCCCAGAAAGCGTTATTCTCAGTCGCGATGAAGAAACATTCCGAATGTTTGCGGGAGATTACCGTCCATTAATTTAGACGTTTAAGTATTGAGATATTAAATCAATATTAGTTACTTATACAGAAATTAATGTACTTTTTTAGCTGCAACTCCTAATATTATTTCTGGTAATCATCTTCAATTATCAGTATTCGATTCCAATATTCTCTTTCGCTAATATTCTATAATAGAGAGTTAATTTAAAACCACCTGGATTTATGGACCTGACAAAATTTCTGCGCCAATCGCAATCTTTTTATAACTCGATTTTTGCGGAGCGTCTCGTTTAATTCACTTAGCCCGCGCATTTTAATTATAATTAAGCGTGTATTAATCATCCGCTCCGCTGGACACCACCGTTTTATTTTACGCAGCGTTTTGCTTCGCGTAGCGCGAGGTTTGTAACGCGACGTGTACCAGCGACGTTATATGGTATATATTTATGCGGTGCAGAAAGTAGACGATAATCCGATAAGCCACGCGGTTGTAACTGCGAATGTGATTGCGGTTAAGCCGCGCCGTGCGCAATTACGAGGCGCGCTTCAAGAATTGCGCAAACAGGTGCCTTCCGATCGAGAATGGCTACGTGGAACCTACTTGCAACATCTTAGAGAGTCCACAGCTCTCGAAATATTTCATACATTTGAAATACCGAGGAAGAGGCCTCATTGATAAGATCCACCCAAATTCCTTTTTCATCCTTACGTTCATTTAAATCGCTCGTCAAGCAACAAATTACGTGATCGGAAGCCTGAAGCTATATATGGGGCTTCGAGCGACCGTTCAGATTGCCGCCTTGATAAATCTACCATTGCGCTCTAAAGGCATCATACGAGTTAATTCTTTCTATAAATGTGTACTTTCTTTGCTTCTCCGCCGGCTCACCGTACCGCGAGCTGTTTGTCGGATAGAAATGTAGCTGTTACCGAAGCGCAACCTTGAGGTGTTACCGACGTGATCAACGTACGAGTGTACCGCCGTATGTCGTGTTTGTCCAGAGCGCGCTCGGATATTAGATGTATTAGATAAGCTCAGCGACTCTGCTATTAACGCCTACGATCCCTCCTCCGCAATGCGCAACAATATGTGACACGTGACATGCGGTACTATTACGTTATCGATAGAGGAGAAAGCGACGTGTTAGATAATTTGCTGGCTGATTCGTTTGACTTCGTCATTGCGATCTGTTCGATCGCGGTCTTCGTCGAAGTATACTCGCGCGATTATCGATGTCTCACGGTTCCACAGTATGCGGCCAAGAGTTTCCCGGATCTTCAACATCATTGCGAAGTAACGAATGAGCCTCGAATCATATTCTCAAGTCACGACTGATTGACGTGACGTGCTTCTCGCTACCTTGGGGTTCGCAATAAAAGATACAACCGCGCGAGAAACAGCGAAATCGGGAAGGGTATGGTATAGAAGGTAAAAGTAAGCGGCTTCGCGCGCGCGCTATGCAGGAGGTAGAGATGATAATCGATAAGCCGCGCGAGCTTGTAATCGAGAGTGCGATTTCGGATAAGCCGGCAGGCCTCTAATTACGAAATACTTAGCGGCTCTTGGGGAGCCGGGTAATTATCGTTGAATGTAAAGGTGTCGGGAGGATGAGGGGCCACCTTCCAGTGGGCAGAAACTTCAGAACGCGATCGGCGGACTGCTACATTATAGCAGTGCCCGCGAAGCGTGTGTGTTTACGCCAGCGCGCGGAAAGCAGATGATAATTGGATAAGCCGCGTACGCACGGGATGATTTCGGATAAGACGGACGGCGGCGTAATTACAAAACGCGCCGCGAGAGAGCCCCGGGCGGGGAGGAGCGATGATCGCCTGAGAATATAACCCGCCGCAATCCGTGCAACCTTGAGACGTCGTCGTCGCGGGGAAACATGCGCCTGCCGTGTTAATCGTCGTCGGGAAGTGGAAAGCGATATCGAGTTTAGGATTTATTTACAATGTTACCTGAACTAATCGCGAGGAGCACGAGTGTGCAAACTTATACTGAGGGGAGAATGGCTCGTGATACGCAATATTTGGCAAATAAGGTTTCTGACACTTGAGTTTAATAACCGTGGAATTGACCGACGAGGAGAGACAAATTGTGGCATTGACGAAACAAAACTGTACGCTTTTGTCAATTCGAAGCGAATAGAATCAGCTGATGTTTGGATCCTTGGGCATTAGGTACGGGAGACGATTTCAAGGGTTCCCGGGGACACAATGAGCTACTGGAGCTTCATTTAAAAAATTCGGAGTAATCCCAGGGTGTGTCGCTGTTCTCCGTGTCCTCGGGTCGGGCGACGACGATCGATATATCAAGAACGCAGCAATGCACGAATAGCGTCGTTAGCACGAGGCAACTTGGCACGAAATCCCAGCTGAACGTCAGTCCGCCGAATGACAATACGAATTCGGATTCTACCAATCAGGTGGAATTGTCTGGGGCCCTACGGGGTGCCGAGACCGTGAACTCCTTCGGCTCTTCGTCCCGGGGTTCCTCCTTTCCCACGTTCGCACTCGCCACGTTTCGAAACCATCCCTCTCGCTCCTCTTTTCCTTTATTTATCGCTTCCTTTACGTCCTGTATTTTAACTGTTCTAGAAACGGAGGACACATGTACAAATTGTAAACGGTAAACATTGTCAAAGGTTTGCCGACAAGGGAACAAATCTTCCGACAGCTTAAAAAAAAGATGATATACAAACAATCGATTTGCAATTGAAAAGGAAAAAAGGAATGGTACGAAAAACAATCAAGTGGAACTTAGTACATTATCCTTGAACTGTAAAAACGGCCTTGTGTTTCTTCGAATATCTCGTTCTTTGACGAGTTCAGTTTCGGCGAAAGAACAATATGTTCTTCGTTTTATTATAAATAGGTGTTCACTCGTCAAACGAACCGCACTATAATTTATCGATGGCGATCGGTTAAACTGCTTTTTGTAGAAACGCGGCGGAGAGCGAAATGGTCGCTCTGCTATCGAGGAGAACGCTATCGTTGCCGTCGTCATCGTCGTCGTCGCGACCATGCGTTTTTTTCAACGTTTAAGTGGGTAACCGTGGACTGTGAACCGCACGGAATAGGAGGTGCGGACGAGCAGGTCAGGAGAGAGACAGGATACCGGCGGATAGAGGGTACTCGTCACGCGAACCCTTCATCAAGGTGCCAGCAACCTACATTATACACTCACACGCGACCCGGCTTGGGACGATCGTGTGCACGTTACACCACGGAGAACATGCACAGAGAACAACATGTCGAGAGAAAAAGAGAGAAGGAATAAAAGATAGAGAAGTCGAGAGATGGTGGAGATAGAAGAGAGGGGGAGGAAAGAGGGAGAGAGAAAAAGGAGGGAGTAGATAGACATCTCTTCATTTTAGACCCCGTTTTCGCGCGGTTACACGAAGTGCACATAATAAATACGCGGGGTAACAGCCTTAGAAGGCCTCCGACTGGACTAAACACACTAATGCACGTAACGAATACGAGAGATAACATCCTCGGGAGAATTCGCAATGGATTAAGGATGGAGACTGCGTCTGGCATCAAATATATCAAAGCGGCGTATACCAAGCGCGATCAAGACACATTCGCGTGTTTGATATAGAGCTCGCCAAAGTTTAATTAATAAATGCGGACTTCTTGCGAATTTATTATTATTATTGAATTGCCAATCTTATACCAAATGTTCTGAGACAAAGTATGAAATTATTACAATTTTTTACAAAATATTAATTTCAAGAATTAGAGATGTTCTCAATATTTCCCAGGCTTGCTGCCGGTATTAATATTTTAATTATATTTCTTTCATTTCTGACTGGAGTAGAACACCTTTCGACTTTTATATATTGAACAGTCCAACTTCAGCGTATATCGTCTCGGCGAGTTGTCGCTTTCTCTCGGTTACTTCTTTTTTTTTCATATAGGGACAGGAATATCCTGCCGGGCGGTGTCACGATCGTCAGGACGTGAAACGCGCGACAGCCGCGGTATAATTACAATAGGCCGTTCGATCCCACCTGGCGCACGGAGTCGTTAGCTCGATAAACACATTTTAAGTTTGACTCAGAGTCAGGTCGGATCGGTATAATATCCAGCGCGCTTCCGTAATCCATTTGTACTAACTTTGGCGCAACAGCCCTTTCCTCGGGGAGGAGAAAGGGAGGCAGTCGGGCTCTCTCGTATTCTCCTCCCCCCCTCGTGGAGCGGAAAAGATATACGAGTGGTTCAAGGGGGGGTTCGGAGTGGCTCGGGGGTCGAGGTGTTTCTGCGATTACGGCCTCGTTAGCCACGGGCCATCGAGGGCTTGTTTGTTCCCGCCTAATTTGACGGGAAAATGCGCCGTAATGTCGGACGCGAGGCCTACCGACGAATTCGAGGTGGACGATCCGTTGGCGTCGGAATCAAAAATAAATTAGCCGCAGGTGAAATTAGGACGTCTGTCTTATCGCGATCGTGGAAAGTGATGGTGGAAAACACTTGGATCGGTTAAGTCGCGATGAATAATAAAGGCGGGCCATGTGGCGAGCGAAGGTTTCATTTTAATTATAGCTATTATTATGATCTTAATACTCGAGTGCCTATGATGGTGGCGTAATTGATTGCCGAAGAAATTAATGTAGAGGAACGAATGCACATTCGGATGGACGTCGCGAGTTAATTATAGAGGTGTTTAATATACATTGAAATTAATGAAATTTAGGACGTATTTTAACACGAATGAATTGAGGACATATAAAATCTCCATTTCATGTACAGCGTTAAATAAATTTTACATCATGAGATATTTAATTTTTTATATTATTTTCTTTCACGATTCATTTTAAATGTTCGTTTTAATTTAAAAATCTCTTTTCAAACTTTAGCTTTACAACGTTGTTGTTTTGGAGATAAAGCGAAGCGGGAGTGTCACTCCGACACGGTCGCGGCAATTTCGATAGCGATACGCGTTCCGCATTCGAAAGTGACACGCGCCGCACGAATTGACTCGTTCGCCGTGCGATCCTCGTAAAAACATGACTCACTAAGCACGGGATTCATGGGGGTACAAGCGTAATGCGCGATAGGGATCGCAAGGGTGGCGGCGCCTCTCGAGGGAGAGGCGTCGATCGGTTCGCCATCGATACTTAAATAGTTGACGCGCTTATCCGGCAGGGTGGTCGCCCCTAATGGCAATTTTCCGGATGATTTATTGCGTTGTGAACGCAATAACGTTTACGGAAACGCGACGATTGCATAACGACAGAGACACCGGTGAGAATGGCAATGTTGCATGTATGCACGATTGCGAAATTTATTCTTAGCATAACGTGCTCGCGCGAACGCGCGCGCGCGCGTGCAGCAGGTGAAAGTCGAGCACCGAACACCTCGGAGGAAACGTCGTCGACGTCAAGGCCGGCTTCGGGCGATAAGCGAGTTAGCTGCAGCTGCCTCGGGGTGCAGGGCTGAAGGAGGTGTAAACGACCCTGATGATTTTATAGAGTGTCAACTCGGAGTAATTACGATAGCGCAACCGCAATATTTTTCGATGGTGGGATTAATAACCCACATTGTGGCAGCGCGCGTCACAGATGGCCGCTGCTCATTTCGTAATATATGCAAAATTGTATACGATGCCTCGAGATATACGAGTACTTAACACAATTGTTTTAAGTAAACAACAAAAATAGATTGTTATAATAATTTCTAAGCTCAAAGGGACTCCAGCTTACTTCTATAATTGCTCATTAGATATTATTGTTATCGTGCGACGTGTAACATCGTAATGAATTAAAAAATGTTCAAATTGTCTTTTTATTATCCCTAAAACGGATTTTTTGTCGCTCAAGGATACGTAATTCCCTAACGTTTTATATATAGCAGTTAAACTTCACGACGTCGTCAGTCAATCGCGATAATTTAGAGTTTTACGTATCAAATGTCACGTCATCGTCGTCGTGAAATCGAGAGGCGAATCTAGATCTCGGGTACGACGGAATCGAATTACAAACGCGGAGAGATGAGGCCGCGAATCTCCGTCGTCGACTCCGCGAATAAAGAGCTTGCTTCTCTCGCGCGCGCAGAGATGTGTGCGCATTTCGAATGCACCGCTCGGCTAATTCCTCGCCTAAGGGCCGACAATCGTTTCGTTAAGGTGCGCCGGATCCCCGGGCGACGTAACAACGATACTATTCAACGCGCGGTTTGGACAATGCGCTTGTTAAAAACCGCACGAACCTAACCGAACGCGTACGTGCCGCGGAGTAAGGGAGGATCGTTTTCGAGGAGCTCGAAACCGCAAAACCGCTTTCCAAGGCGCAGCGAAGTCCGCGTCGCGGGGGACCGTCCTCCGGGGTATTTTTCGGGCCCTACGAATAGACGGCGGCGGGGCACTCGCGTGACGCAAGCCGGGGCCTCTCTTATCTGCGTTCCCTTAAGGATCCCAATCTCGTTTCGTCCTCGTGAACGAGTCCTGCGGGCCCCTCGAGCCCCTCGGTGCACGAAAAGGAAAAGGACACCTGTCATCGAATAAATAGATCTAGAAAACCGCGGCAATTACCCTTGCGGTCTTGTCCGCGAGAAGCCAACAGAAACGATAGGAGCGTTCGTGCGGGACAAGGATTCGGGGCGAACAAAAAAGCACGTGCCTTTTTAGCTCTTCCATACGAAAGTAACGAATGTTTTGTTGAAAATTATCGATGTTTTAGTGGGAGACCTATTTTATATAGTTGAACGATAGTGAGATGCCTGCAGACTTGAAAATATATACGTGTACATTTCCGCGCGGGAATATATTTTTATACATTCCAACGTACCCCATGTCGGATGTCTTTCCAAGTACAGATATCAAAAAACGAACGAAAAAAATGACAGTTATTTCAATAACATTATTAATCATCAATGTTCTCCGATACAATTAAGACATATTGGCAAATCGATCCTTACAAACTTTTAGAGATTCTTGACATCTAGACATAATCTTGTTCCTTAGGATCTCAGATATTCGTGTCTCACGTTTTCTAGACCGTGGAACTCATCAATTTAGCACCGATCATCAATTAATTAATCCTCGCTTTAACGGAAGTACTTACGTAACTGTTTTACGTATGTATGTGAAATTATGATGAATTAGTATAAGACACGTCGATCAATTTCGATGTTTGTCTGGCAGCGTATTATCTCGATGTGTTATCTACTCGCGCGGCTCAGATTAATATCGTGCCGGTCAGTCGCCACATAAGAAGCGCGAGGACCCCGCAGATCTGACTGGACACAAAAAACTGGTACGCAGGTGCTCGCCACGCGATTACAGCCAGTAACACGTGAATTCCCGCGTAGATCAGCACGATCGTCAGACACAGAAAAAGAGGCGACGCTCTCTTCGTTAATCCGTTCAGTCTTGTCATAATCGCACATTTTACGTCATTCAGATACTTCGGTGCTCGATGTTCCGGTGCCCTCGCAGCTGTTTCCTCCGGCAAGGCTATCGTTCTCGTCGGAATCGGCGATTCAATTTTTCTGGGGAGTGCTGACACGCTCGGCTTCTCGGTTCTCGGTCTCGACGGCTCTCCGAGCATCTCCAGTCTTCCCGGCGACAGGATTTGCTGTATGATCGCAGGAACTTCGGTTTCTTTGGCTCGAGGGGTTTTCGGGATTCTGATCAGAGTGATCCTAGTGGAGGATGATGTTCCGGAGATCGACGTATCGTCCGTCGAAGTCGCGGATGTGACGGAGGTGTCCGTCATTAAAGATCTTAGCAGCGTTATTTCAGAAAACTCATCCGGCAAGGGTATGCCTTTTTCTAGCACGGCAGCCCCAGTCATATCGGGTTTCTGACGATGATGACGACGGTGATGATGGTGATGATGAGCCTTTAGTGGATTGCATGGTCCTGGACACACCATTGGCCGACCTCGACAGGTATGTCGAGGCGGATCCATCATCCTCAATCTTCTCTGTTCGATCAGGCTTGCGTCTGACACAAGGATAATTAGAACAGAATTATGGCGTACACGCGTGCATTGTTAAGTTATCAAGAATCACATATATACATATAACACAGTATTTTCTCAAATAAATTAACGAAGGATCTCATATGCACCGAGTAATCGTCATATCGCGTCTCACGTAGTTCGCAATTATGTAATAAATATTACGAAGCGAAATGGCGCGATTGCGTTTCAGAGTAAACGCATTTCTCTATCCCGTACGCCCGGGCCAAGCAGATTTTAGCGATAAACCAGCTGGAACCCAGTTTCTCACTGTGAAAAAAATCGCTATTGACGTATCCGACGTATCTGATCGTTCCCGGAGTTCTTCCACGAAACGCGTAAATCACAGGCACGAGTCCATTGCGTGCGGTCACAGAGAGAACATACATTGTGGGCCGGGTGAAAGCTCTCGGTCGGGAACCCTGGGACGAAGGTCGGGCCACAGTTTTGCCTGCTACGCCGGCGGGAAATCTCCAGCGTGTCTTCTACATCGTCAACGAGGGCGCGTGCGGCCCGACGTTTCTCGAGGTGTTGAAAGGTCAACTGCAGACGCGACCGGTTCAAAGCTGGAGTTCGGCTTTTGTGAACGAAGCCCGAAGAGGAGAGGTGGACGTTTCCTTTGATCGGAACTACCTACAGTTAACCGTAAATTCGGGATGACCGAGTGAAACACATATTGACGAGAAATAGAAAGAAATATAATAAATATGGCGAACAAAGAGATTTGATATTTTTCTTATTTTATGACGAATAAATGATCTCTTTAGACCGCACTATTTAAAAAAAAGAAGGGCAAGCTTATAAAAAAAAGCATTTTAACTGTTAAGCAGAAAGTTATACTGCACGCGCGGCGAAACGTTTACGCTGCTGAGGAAAACTTGTTGCAGGCACTGTTCTATAATTAATAACTTGTACCGTTGCGAGACTGCAACGATCGTGAAAGCGGTCACGAAGTGCAAAGGTTTTACCTTGATTTTGCTACGTCATTTTGCGATTACTAGGTTACGTACACCAGACATCAGTCCGTCACGATAAAAATCCAGACTCGTTTTTGTTTGTCGCTTTGAAGTTTAGAATTCACGCTGACACATTTCACAAATTATATAATTAGTATAATTATCTAGGTTCAAATTAAGTCTTTTTTTCCATGCTGTTTCAAAACGTTTCAACATCGTTTTGTGAAAATAAACTGTAATTAAAGCTAATTAAAAATAGAAGATTATTTGTATATATCTTGTGTGAGATATAACTTATTTATCGAAATAAACTCCCAATTACTCAGATTAAATTAATTTATCGTGATTATTAATCGCTTGTCATTACATTGTTTCTGTACGTGCATTCTTTCGCAGACGGATGTTCCCGACGTGCCGAGTATCCTTCACCGGACTCAAGTCCGAAGGTCGTTACGCAGTGTTGATGGACATCGTGCCGGTCGACAACAAGAGGTATCGATACGCCTATCATCGTAGCTGTTGGCTGGAAGCCGGCAAAGCCGATCCGCCGGCGCCCGCGCGACTTTACCTCCATCCCGATTCACCCTTCACCGGCGAGCAACTGCGGAAACAGGTTGTTTCCTTCGAGAAGGTGAAACTGACGAACAACGACATGGACAAGCACGGCCAGGTGAGAGGATTATCTAAATCAGCCGTTCCGTAATCAACTCAGGTGTCACCGAGTTCAATTCAAACGATAATTTCTTTCAGACGCATCTTTTAGAGCCCTAAGATTGAATCGAAATTAACCGTGAAAAAATATTTGCCTTCTTATATTTATTTCTGCAGCGCCGATGCAGAGTTTTTTAAATACTGAGGCGATATATTATTATTCCCCTTTGCAATTACTCATGTTTATAATGCAAATAGCTATTAATTAACTTCACGGCTATTTTTAATTAGATGTTTATGCAATCTAAATACCTCAGCAATTTTTTAAATAATCTATCACGCGCACAATGCAATTCTAGCAAGGATTTGACGTTAAAACAGTTAAAAACATATATTCAACGCGTCGCCAACGATCGAAGCGTGCAAGATCGATCGCTGATCTCCATATAATCTTCGTAGAATAATTTCGCAAGATTTTCCCCCTCCGGCGACCCGCGCGCAGAAATTGTCGGCGATAAGGCGCTTCATGCACCCCGGCCATTACGCCGTTCTGTAATTTGCGCCTGCCTTTCAGCGGATGCGTAATTCCTGGGCCGCGGCGTATCTCCCCTTTATTTCGGAGTTTAGCGCACAATGGCCGCCGGACGCGAAATGTCGGAACCGTTGGACATGCTACCGCTATTACGTGACGCGGGGAACCCTCTTCCCTGCGCGTTCGATTACGCCCCGCGGGGATATATAATCCACGAATATAACACCACCGATGATTATTCGGATTTTAAAGAAATATATATTCCTGGCTAGAAAAAAATATAAAAGAGACTCTAACTTATAGAAGTGCTTTTTTCTTATAGAAAATTTTGATTACTTTCTTTACGATTCTTTGAAATGCTCAATTTAAAATCTGCCAAGCCTTAAATTAGAACATTGTTGAAATAAAAGTTATTTGGACGTTCGCGAATGGTGATACCGCGAAGGACTGTCGCCTCCGTAATTTTAATAAATTCGATGGCTGAACAAGCGACCTGCGGGTCAGTTTAACGTACGACGTTGGCGATGCTCGTAGTGTCGTTTTTCACGCCCTCATATCAATTCCCTCGGTCTCTCTTCTCGCTCGCGTGATCGTTGACGAGTCCTCGAGTGGCCGCGCGCGCCGAAAATGGCCTCGTAAAACGAATGCGTCGGGACATCACCCCATCAGGGTGGGAGCGTGGGCCCGTGGGTTATCATCGGCGCAGGTCGTTAATCGTGGGCGTCGATGTTGCCCGCACGGAACGTAATATTCCATCCACGCCGTTGTCACCGTCGTCATTGGCCGATTGATGACGAACCAATCTCTTGCTATCCGCGGAAACGTTGTTCGTTCCATCCGGAACGAAAGTGTAATCGGCGGTGTAGGAAAAAGTTTACGTGTAAAATTAAGATAATCGGAAAGTGATTCGAGAGAGGCAATAAGGTCTGATAAATTTTTCAGCAACATGTAAATCGTGGGGAAGAAGGCGGGCGGAGCCATTTACACACGGTGGGGATTAAGGGAACGAAAATTCCGCCGCGAAATCATGGTCGATCGACTATAATTTCGAGCATTTACGCCGCAAAGTCGCCGTGCCGATAAGCCGATATATTGAAAAGAAAATTTCAGACCGCGCGAACGCCTGTGTACGGCGATAAAACGCCGTCTTCTTTCCCGATAAAGAGACGTCGCAGGCGCGAAGTCGCCGCGCGATAATGAAAAGCTGAAGTTCATGGGAAAGAGGCGGAGTAACGGCCGCAGAACGGCGGCAGAACGGCGGGTATTACAACGGGAAATATTGTTAATTGAATAATCTCGGCAGATAAACAGTTTTAGGTTACATCAAATCAAAAATATTTTTTATACATGGCATATATGCAAGATTCTTTTACATTTTAAAAATATTTATATATAAAAAAAAACTAGATCCGGTATATATAACTTATGTAATAATCTAAAATGTAGTTAACAAATGTGCTTTCATCAATAAATATTGAGTTACCGAAATTTCAACACAAAGGACCGATTTTTGTCAGCTGGATTAGAATTTGCGTAATTGCGTTATACTGCGAATTATTCCGATGACAAAACATTGTCACATTTCTCTTTCGTGCATTTCACATCTTTCATACAGAAGCCTTCGTTGATACTCGCGTTTTTATGATCGGTTCGTGGCTGCAGGCGATGTTCCGTGATTTAATTCGCGAATGAATGATACATCGATTCTTCGTCGACGTGTTTTCCTCTGCTTATTAACGTGGCAACTCGAAACCGCGAAGAATAAATGCGCGAATTTACGGCGCGATTCCCGCCTTTAACGCGAGATTGGCGATAAACCGCGCGAAACTTAATATTCCGCTATTTCTCCTGACGTCCCGTTGTAAACGTTCGATAAAAGTTAATCCTCTGAAATATCTCTTTTATTCCTTAATTGGAAACACGCGTGTCCCGCATCGCACGGACAAGGACGAGGAACGATCGAGAGATTGCTAAATTCGAGACATATCGAGTTCCTTAAAAACAATGATGATCACGATACAAATAATGCTAACAAGATGATAAAATATTTTCGAGAGATAATTTTATACGTTTAAATTTTTTCATCCACGAGATCTTAAAAACTTACCACATCGAATCGACTGAAGATTTCTGACGCTGTAACTTTATTGAAATTTTCGATTAATCGTACAATAACATACTTTTGACAATCGTGCGAATAATTAATAATTATAATAATCGCTAGAACTTCTTTTGTTTTTAAGTGTCTACAAGAGTCATTTTGTAAAAGAAGATCGTTTTCTCTTTTCTTTACTACCCTATTTATCGCAAAGTTATCACTAAATATCGTCAGGGGGGTTAATCCTCGAAGGAGCGTAACAATCTCCCACCCCGCGGGGTCCGGAAAATGTCACGGGTCCCTCGCGACCGTAAAAACTGGGACTCTATGGGGAGGACGGCATCGCTCGCCTCGGGAGGGTGCAGCGGGCCACCGGTCGACAAGAAGGGGGAGAAAAGGGGGGACCCCGCGCTAGCTTGGGAGCATGCCCATAATGTTGCGGGTATTATAGGCGGTTCGTGGCCGGTGTCGTAGGTGGTGTATAGTAGGTAGTACGAAGACGGCGTTGCCTATAAGCTAATAAATTGAACGGATGTTTGCCCCGAGCTTTTGTCATGATGATCACGGGTAGCCCACGCCTGGCCCCGTCGAGCACCTTTTGAATCTCTCTCTCGAGACGGCTCCGGTCGTTTCTGCCTCGCCTCGGTGGCGTGTCTCTCCCTCCACGACGACGCGCGTGTAAACGCGCGCGTGAATGCTTTTCGGAGCTTTATCCGCGAGAGGAGGATAAATCGTAGAAATGATAATCACGATGGGCGATTTCCTGTCTCTTCGCCGCACAGTATTTCTTTTTCTTTCTTTCCTCTCCTCTTTTACTCGGATGACTCGGTAACTGTTGCGATCGCGGTACTTCAACGCGAAACGCGCCTCCATATAATGCCCCGATTTAATGCCGCGTAGGCTTTTGTTAACTTTGCGAAACCTAGCGAAAGATTGTGAGTCCAATGCTTTTTATGAATAGAAAGAGGCAACATAGAGAGAAGTCTTGAGATTTTCAAGAAATTTTCTATGCAATTCTTGACGCACTGTGGCATCTCTCTTCAGAATTATGCTTTTGTCGCGAAATAGTTAAAATGAATTACCCCTTGTATCTAACATTTATTCTTTCCTTCCTTTGAAGAATAGAGAACTCTTTAAAGAGAATCGAAATTTTCCTCTCTCTGTAAATGTGACTTCCCGCAAACGCGTTTGTTTCGTTTAATCCGCTGAATATATACATCGTATAATCTTCATGTAACTGAATACAGTTAGTGGCGTTCTACATATAAATCAATGTGACATTAGATACGTGAGGGGAAGATTATTAACAGTTCACGCTTGGATATTGCCGTATCAACTTAATGCCTTATACATGCGTTATCTTTAATGGCGATATATCGCTGCCCGGTATCGTAATGCTCGTCGCGATGTTCGCTCATTGATAAGCCTCGTAAAAGTAGTCATAATACACATCAGTATATGAATTCTACGGTCTCTCCCCGCGTCGAGTGGGCGAATACGCAAATGTAAACTGCCAATAAGCATAAAATAACAAAGTAGATCCGAGAGCGGCCTGTCGGTAAAAAAAACCGAGTGCAATTCCCAACGACCCAACGCGCTTTTCGAGATGTTTGAGGTTCAATCGTTCTTGTAACAATCTTTTCAAAGACGTTTTGATTCCCCGTCACGGTCGATTTGCGTTAAACTGCGATCGGAAACAATTCGTAAGTGCAGTCGGCTCGGAAGGGAGAAAAAAAAGAGAAGAAACAGAAACGAGAAAGGGGATTGCTCTCGAGAGGAGGAAGGGAGATCGAGGGGAAGAGGATCGAGCTTCGTGACGGGGAACCCGGTACTCCTTCCCGGTTGTATCCGGCAATTGCCAAACACCCTGTACGCGCGGAGAGAAACACTGGCGAGGAACGGAGAACAGACACACCGGTTGAAAGCGGTCGGTCGAGCCGGGCGAACCACGCAACGCGCCAGTCAACTCAACTCGACGACTCGAGTGGTAGGGAACATTCCTTCGCTACGGCCACTATTTCATCGTTTCGTATGACGCTATATTATAAGACCCCCGCCTGCGCCGACTCGGCTACTACACGGTGGTCCAAAAGCGGCCATCCACCTGCGCGCGCGCGCGCGAGCGCGAGCGAGTTCTCTCCCGCGTCGAACTCTCTTCGGAGATCTTTTTCCTCGCGCTTTCTTTCGCGATGGAACTCGCAGTCTGCGAACGCGAGTATAAAATTTACCTTCATCTCTCCACGGTTGCTCTTGCTAAAAAGCAGAGAGTAAAAACTCTGCTGGAGTTACCGCTACTTATTTCCGTTACCGCTGTTATTTCGTTAGCTGCTCCTTCATCTAGGAATTTATTCGCGCAGCTGTCAGTTCGACGCGTGTTTTTGCACCGTAGGAACGCGAGTATTAATCCTCCACTTCCGGTCATATTCGTAGCGCCTCCATTACCGAGCGTGGCGTGCGCCATGCTACGCTCGCGTTTTATGACAGAACAGATAAGTAAAGGCCCTCCGTATCTCTCTTCACATTCTTCATATTAAAAATAAAGTTTCTAAAAAAAAATATGCAAACTCTGTTTCTTTACATAAATTTTGATTAAGACATATTACTGATTTAATTTTTTTTATCGATAAGAATATAAGCGTTTTAAGGAGTACACAGTAAAGGTGTGTGTGTCTGATTGTGAGAATAGAAAACAATATATAACAATACTGATAGTTCCTGTTCGTCATACGCGGAAAATATCGGCCAGTTTTATCTCGCCGAACGGTGTGCCGTAATTTCACCGTTGAGTTTTGAAGAAACCGGTACTTCGCCGAGCGCGGAAAAGAAGTTACCGCGGGAGAGATGTAAAGTTAATCTCCTTGAAATATCGCGGACGAGAAGGATTTGCCGTAATTACCGGTTGCTCGGTAAACACGCGGATAAAGTGCGCGCGGTGCAACGCTGATCGACAGGTGGGAAAAGCAGCGCGCGCGATTGTCCTACACTCGTTTCTCGAAACTGGCGTTGTTACCTCTCCGTGCCCCCGTCTCGTCTTTTCCCCCTTCTCTCGTTCTCGTTCCTTTTTTTTTCGATCCCTTTCGCGGTCTTGCCACGGAGGAGAAAGTCATTTTCGAGCGACGGAATTTTTACGAGCCGACCGCGGAGAGCCGGGCATGGTGTGTATTCAAATCCGCAGTACATAAATAACAGCTAATAAATAAGTACCGACGATGTGCCTATCATATTATACACAATTTAGATTGTTCTGTTGACTGCTGCGAGCAGCGTATTACGGACAAGTTGATTTTGCAATGACGAATCGCAAGCAAATTGCGAATATACGATGGTTCAAGATATTTAAGCCTGGCTTTAAGAATTTTTACGGATTTATGAATTTATAAATTTAAATCTCTCCAGGAATTTATGAGTTATTTGGCGATTTAGCAATGTACATGTCTATCTATAATCTTATAAATACATTGATATAAAAACTTACGGATGAATATATAAATAATTAATATAATTCAATGCATCTAATAATCTATTTATGAAGTAAATATTATGTAGCTATTTGCTACGCACAAGTGTGGAAATTAATTTATCCTGATATATGTTCTGGCGTAATATAAAATTGTCAACGTCCTTGAACGAAAAAAAATTATCGCACAGCAGCTCGTTAGTAGGAGCAATATCGTGTATTAATTCGTATTGTATATTTAATCGATACGAATATTTAATCTATCTTGAAAATATACATCAGGTGCGGTGTATAATTGCTCGATGATAGATCTAAAAATAAACGAAAAAAGAAAACAGCGTAGAGTAAACGCAGCAATCGATTTCTTATGTTCATAATTGACTCGAGGGAAAAAAGCGATCGACCTCGCTGAGTATATCCTAGCTCGGGAAAAGCGTTCTCACGATCTCGCGAGGAGTAAGTTCTCTCGCTTAAGGCATGATATTAGATTTCCTGCCCGCGGGAATGGCCGTGCGAGTGGCGGGATTGATTAAACGAAAAGTTACGCAAAAGAAAAAAGAGGAGAGAAACGCACGTAACGTTTCGCGTGTGCGTATCTCGCTGCTCGCGCTTGACCGGTGTACTTACGCACCCGTTGCGCGCGCGGAGGGGCCAAACGGAGCGGAGCGGATTGTTGTCTCGACAGGTTGCGGCGGGTTGTCCCACACGCGGCGGCGCGGCGCGCAGAAAACGAATAGGGACACCCCGCGGGACACCGCAACGCGATCGCCTCTCTCGCCGTAAAGCTGCTACCTTCGGAAACGACTTCTCGGCGCCTTCCTCGCTGGGAGCCAGTTTCTCGCGGAATTAAATTCGGATCTTCATCGGCCGGAAACATTATTCCAGCCAACGCCTCGCGGCGCGAACGATATTCGCGATGATACCCGGCGCTTCGCTCGATTATATTTGCTCGTTCGGTCCCCTTTTTTTTCTTATCTTCGGTTATTCAATCCGGAAACCGGCGAGAGCTTCTTACATTTATC